>NW_025884306.1:44634-66104 GCF_002878395.1 Capsicum annuum
AATGCCCCAATGAATAAATGATGATCAAGTACTTAGCTTATATGGTTTAAGTTATGCCATGTCTCTTAGTTTATGCTATCGAGTCCTGGGGGTACTTGTACCCAACAATTTAGCTGCTTGTCTAGAGCCATGGTCAGTCACAGGGCAGAATCAGTCATGTCACGATTAGTAGAATTCAGTCAATACAGAACTTAGAAAAATTTAGTGAACTCAAAATCAGCCCAATTCAGTTATACAGTACGATCAGTAACAGTCTAGTCTAGTATAGTACAATTTAGAATTCAATCCAGTTTCTATTCAGTTGGGAGTAGGATTCGACATCGAGTGAACCCAAGGATGGGGACTCACCTTCTAATAGAGGGTGTGATCCTTAGAAGCAATCCTTGTATTCCAGAACTATGTAGCCAGTGTTGGTTGAGACATCAAACCTACCATATGAGGGTTGATGAGGTATTTTAACCTATTCGTTGAGGGTTCCACCATTCACATTAGAGTACTTGCCAGATGAGGGTATCTCTTCAGTTTTCTTAACCTGTGGCAAGGTACTAACATCCTTGTAACTGAGGTTACAGGTTGGACCCTAATTAGTTTAGTGAGTGGCATGTTGGTTAGATAATTACCTCCCACAGTATCAGTTCCAATCTCAGTCTTAGAATATAACTCAGTTTAGTTCAATAGATTCAGGACTATCAGACATAGTCAATCAGCTCAGTATAGAACTCAGTATGGTTCTACAGTATTCATAACTGTCAGATACAGTTATTCAGATAATCAGTAATACAGTATTCGTAAACTCAGATATTGGTTATCAGTATTCATATTCAGTACTCAGTACTAGCACGATCTCAGTTACAGTCTATGTATTCATGCATGTTTTGTTACCCAGTTATACTCATTATATTCAGTTATTATTGTGCTTGCATATAAACCCATACCTTTTACCCTACCTCACTGAGCATACCAGTACATTCAAAGTACTGACGCATGCTTTTCTTTGCGCTATGATGTCTTATATCATAGGTTCAGACGCATGGGCTCCAGAGCATCCTTAGTAGTTTAGATTCTTAGCTTTCAGAGTAGTGGTGAGTCCTCATAGTTCAAGGACATGCTTATTATTTACACTACCTCAGTTTTATTTCAGTAGATAGAGTTAGTTGGGGGCTTGTCTCATAAACTCCATAGTTTAGATAGTTAGAGGCTTTTCAAACTAAAGTATTTCAAGACAGTTGTTCAGTTTTTCAGTACTTATAGTCAGTTTTTGTATTTTGATACTGCATTCAGATTTATTTATAGATTTGAACCTTATGGTACATGTTTCCACCTATTTTCAAAATCATTACAGTATTTATTTCACAGTTATTGCAGCAGGTACAAGTTATAGGCTAGCTTGTGGTCCTTCGAGATTATGAGCACCATATAGCGTCTGGGGTACAGACTCGGGACATTCTATATGGACTGGTAGGAAATAAGCTGATTTGGTCATCCTGTATACAATGACCCAAACTAAATCATGCTGACAACGAGTACGTGGCAAACCCATCACAAAATCCATGTTCACCTCCTCCCACTTTGAAGTGGGAATATCGAACTCCTGTATGGTCCCACTAGGCTTCTGGTGCTCAATCTTAATCTACTGACATGTTGAGCAATTATCCACAAACTCTGCAATATCTCTCTTCATCCCACTCTACCAATAGACTTCTCATAAGTTACAGTACATCTTAGTGGCCCCTGGATGAATTGAGTAGCACTCACCATGCACTTCTGTGAGAATCTGCTCCCTCAAGTCATCTATATCTGGTACACATAGCCGACCCTGACAACCCAATACACCATCTCTCCCTTGGGATAAAACCTCTACCTTCTGATCGTTTATTGATTCTTTCAACTTAACTATACTGGGATCCCTATCCAGCTTTCTCTTCACCTTGGAAACAAGAGATGATTCTTAACTGATTTGCACCCATATACTACCTTATCTTTAATCGACTAAGCGGACACCTTGTCTGGGAAGCTGATGAACTTCCTAAACTAACTTCTTATTATCTTCCACATGACCAACACTGCCCATAGACATCCTACTGAGATCATCAGCCACTACAATGGCCTTGCCCGGATGGTACAGAACATTTATGTCATAATCTTTCAACAACTCCAACCATCTTTTCTGAAACAGGTTAAGGTCTTTCTAAGAGAATATATACTACAGGATCTTATGGTCAGTGAACACATCAACCATGCACTCCATATAAATAGTGCATCCAAATATTTAAGGGAAACACTACTGCCGCTAACTCAAGGTCATGAGTGGGATAGTTCTTTTTATGGGGCTTAAGCTGTCTTGAGGCATAGGTTATAACCTTACCTCTCTACATCAAAACACACCCCAAACCAACCCTGGAAGTATCACAATATACCACAAATCCTTCTGAACCATCTGGTAAAGTCAAAACTGGGGCTGTAGTGAGTCGACTCTTTAACTCCTAAAAACTCTTCTCTCAAGAATCTGGCCACTAGAATTTGACTTTTTTCTAAGTCAATCTAGATATATGGTATGCAATAGAAAAAAATACCTCAACAAACCATCGATAATGGCTGGCCAAGCCTAAGAAACTTTAAATATCTGATGGAAAAATGGGTCTAGGCTAGTTTCTCACTACTTCAGTCTCTTGGTATCAACTCTAATGCCATCACCGGAAATGATATGGACAAGGAAAACTATTGACCTTAGCCATCTATAATTCACACTTATTGAATTTGGTGAATAGCTGATGGTTTATTAAAGTCTGTATACTATTCTGAGATGGTCTGCATGATCATGTTCACTGCGAAAGTAGACAAGAATGTCATCTTTAAAGACTATGATGAACATGTCCAAGTATTGCATAAACACATGGTTTATCAGGTCCATGAACGTTGTTGGGGCATTAGTAAGTCCAAATAACATGACTAATAATTTAAAGTGACCATACCAAGTTTTGAAAGGTGTTTTTGGAGTGTCACAATCTCTTACTCTAAGCTGATGATAGCCTGAGATAGGTCTATCTTAGAAAAATAACTGACACCCTGAAGTGGATCAAACAAGTCAATGATTCTGGGAAGGGGATACTTGTTCTTGACCGTGACTTTATTTAGCTGATGGTAGTCTATACATATTCTGAGAGAACCATCTTTATTGCACACAAATAGAACTGGTGCACCCCACTAGGACACCATGGGTCTAATGAATCCCTTATCTAGGAGATCTTTCAACTGTTCTTTTAATTCTTTAAGTTCTACTGGAGCCATTCTATATGGCGGAATAGAGATGGGTTGAGTATTTTGAAAAAGGTTAATTCTGAAGTCAATTTCCCTATCTGGAGGAACTCTGGGAAGATCTACGGGAAACACATCTGGGAATTTACATGCTACTGACACTGATTTAAGATTAGGGGTCTTTGAACTAGAGTCTTGGACTCGAATAAGATAATAGATACATCCCTTAGATATCATTTTTCTCGCCCTAAGGTAAGAAACAAGCTGACCCCTAAGTGCTGAAGTACTACCCTTCCACTCTAGGATAAGTTCATTCCAGAACTGGAATTGGACAATCCTATTTCTGTAGTCAATTGAAGCATAGCATGAATAAAGCAGTCTATGCTATGAATGACATCAAAATCTGTTAGCACTAATTCTACTAAGTCTGTTGAAGTGATTTTCTGAGATACCTTAACCGGACAGTCCCTGTATACCTATAGGGCTATGATAGATTTTTCCACTAGGGTAGAGACTGAAAAAGGCTCTACTAGAATCTCAGGACTAACTCAAAAGTCAATGGCTATATAAGGAGTTACAAAATACAAGAAAGCTCCTAGATCTAGAAAATCAGAAACATATAAATAATAAACTTATAACGTACCAATGACCAAATTAGGAGAACTTTCCTGATCCTGTTGGGATTGAAGTGCATCGAGGTAGTTTGGGTGTTGACCACTAGTGGTGCTGGAAGAGACACCCTACTGAGTTGGGCGACCGGCTATAACTGACAACTGATGGGACTGGCCCTGGTAGCGCAAATCCCTATCTTTCTAAACAAGTACCCAACAAACCTAAATTCAATGGCTTAGCTTGCCACATCTAAAGAACACAACACTGTCAGCACTACACTAACCCTGATGGTTTCTGCCACACTTTTGGCAAAGAGGATTCATTCGGGCACTGCTAACACTACCTTGGGGTTTAGGACCTGATACCGTATCTCTATTACCATCTCTAAATTTCATCACTAGAGCAATGGCTAAGGATGGAGCTGGAACTGAGGATTTTAGATGGAATCGAGAATGATTTCCACCCTCTGATTTAGGCTGAGCAAAGTTGAAGCTACCTGTTCTTGCCCTCTTATTGTCCCTCTCCTTATCTTTATTTTTAGCCTTCTTTATCTACTAAGCATGGAACATGAGCCTAGATATATGCAACTTCTTAATAAAAATTACGGTCCTACACTCCTTGACTATACTGTTGGACACCCTCAACACAAACTTACTCATCATTGACGTACTATTTACTACAACGTGAGGAGCATATTTGGCTAACTGAGTAAACTTGAGAGAATATTCTTGTACTATCATATTTCCCTGCTTCAGATTTATAAACATCAAAACCTTAGCTTTCCTCAACTCTAGTGGGAAGAACCTATTAAGAAAAGAGGTGGCGAACTTCTCCCATTTTATGGGCCCTACATCTACATCCTTTTCTACCTTCCATGGCTTGAACCAGGAGTAGGCCACATCCTGTAACTGATATGTAGCCAACTCAGCACTTTTACTAGTAGTCACTACTATAATGTCTGTGACTTTATACACCTGATCATGGAATTCCTGTAGGTCTTGATCAGACTTAGACCCGGTAAAAGATGTAGGGTTTATTCTTGTAAAGTCCGAAATTTTAGTTGCAGCAGTATTGGCCACTGGGTTGGCCAAAACGGTAGTTGGACATTCATTTTGGGTAGATACTAAATTAGCTAGCTGAATTCTATATGGGAGACATGTTCGTCTAGAGGATCTGCCTGGATGGGCTGAGGGGCTGGCTAATTTCTTGTTCTTTTTCCATTCTTCTAGGGAGGCATGTTTTATAAATGAAAGAGAGAAAAGGATTAGACTGATATTTTAATTTGAGCTTATTCTCACTCGTATGACATAAATACTGAAAGAAGGGAAACTTTTCCTAAAAACATCTCGTAGCCTCCTGTCCATAAGTATGGTGTACTACACATCCTTGTACAAGACTCTACTAGATGTGGCTTTCAGACTTCCTAGTACTTTGTTAAACCTTAGACTCTGATACCAAGTTTGTAACACCCTAAGTCTGTACCCAAGACTCTACACGGTGCTTGTGACCCCAAAGGACCACCAGTTAACCCATGACTGGTACCTGCTATAAGCACTGAATAATAACAACACTGTAATAATGATATTACTGAAATAATTAAAGAAGGTAGGCTGAAATCACCATAAGGTTCATAACTAAAAACAAATACTAATACGAAAAACTAAATACTAAAATATCTGTCTGAAATACTCTAGTCTGAAAGCCTTTAACTAGCTGAATAGGGAGTTGATGGGAAAATTCCCCAACTAACTCTGTCTACTAAAAATGTTGAACTACTGAAATGCTAAAAGATATCATTATCCTTGAACTATGAGAACTCACCACTAATCTGTTGTTGATAATCTGGGCTGCTAAGGACAGTACGGAGCCCGTGAACCTACGATATAAGACATCATAACGGAAAATAAATGTATGTGCCAGCACTTTTAATGTACTGGTATGCTAAGTGAAGTAGGCTGATATGCATGGGTTCATATGCATGAACAATAACTGACTGAGTGATGTGTGAGTAATTGCTAACATATTTAAGGCCTTCAACTTAGAATAATTGCAAAGTCTTAAGCAAATTTTGTTGTTTTTGATTTGTTTATGTTTGATTTTATAGTTTAAGCTAATGAGATAGAGAACAAACAAGAATGGAAGCAAAGAAGTTGAAATTTGGAGAGATCTGAAGAGAAGTATGGCTGGTGACATTTGTGATAAGTTGCCAGCCTTATGATAGGCTATCACAGTTATCGTCAGACTTAACCAGAGATTGGCATGAGTTGAAGCCTCTGACAACATTCATGATAAGTCATCAGCCTGGTGATAATCTATCAAGGCCACCCTCAGACTTAACTAGAGAATGGGAGTAGAAGAGAAGTTGTGACGACATTTTCTGACAAGGCATCAAAGTTATGATAAGGCGTCAGGATCATCGTCAAGCTTAGGTAGAAGTTATCAAAAGGAAAGAGGTGATGACAACATCCATGATACATTGTCATACTCCTGATACGTAGTCATCCACATCATCAGCCTTAGGCAGAGCTTGTCAAAATTAAAGGAAATCAAACGCCATTCCTGATAAGGCGTCAGACCCTTGATAAGGTGTCACCTAATGACGTCACCTGTCTGAGAAATTTACTTAAGTTGTTATTTTATTTCCTTAATTAGACTCAAGTATAAATAGCAGCTTTTAGGGTTTTCTAATTATCATTGACATATCTTGCAACATATGTTGTGCACGATTTTTCTTAATCTCGAGTTCCAATATGCTCTAGAACATTATTGTTGAGAGAAGATTGTCATCAATATTTTGGGAGTTTTATATTGAGATTCAGTTCAATTTGTACTTCTTGATTTTTATCATCATTGTAAGTTAATCTGCCCAACTATGAATTCAACTTGTGTACTTGTTTATTGCATATTGAGTGGCTAAACTCCATTAACCTAAAGTATGGGATCTAGGATTAGGTCTTGATAAGGTGCTAAGTATTTAAGATTCAATAGGTGGTAGAATTTCTTGATAATTTTGAAGCTTTAATTAATGTATGTTGGTTGCAAATAGTAGGCACACCCGCTTTGATTTGCCTGAGAAAGAAATCAAATATAGTAGGAAGTGAATTATAAATAGGGACTCGGAAATACTTCATTTCATAATCAGCGTTGTATCAAGGTTGGTTAACTGAGGTAAAATCTAGGTAGTGAATATAAATTCCCTAAGTCCGAGAGGATTAGGAAATTGAACGCTTAAGTAGGCTGAGAGATATTTAAGCATAACATCAATAAAGATAGCTTGTTATCCTACCCACCATGAGAATCTTGAATCACCTTTAGCATCTGTCATGTACCGTAAGCCCTACTGAACTTAATTCTGGTTATTTCATAAACCCTTGATTACAAACATCATAATTAAAGTTACAAACAATTATTCGTGAAACTTAAACCCCTTATTTTAGAAAACATTAAACTATCAGTGAATTAAATCGTAAACAACTTGGGTTCATACCTTATTCCCTACGGGATTCGACCCTAACCTAGTTGGGTTTTATATTGACAACTCTCTATTATACCTATTCAAGAGTGTAATTTGAGCGTTATCAAAAATGGTGCCGTTGCCGAGGAATATAGTTGTAAATTGAAAGTTTGTGTTCGCTAATTGATTGTTAGTTAAGTTTCCTAGATTTATGTTTGTTTGTTGTTTTTATTTAAATGTAGTAACTTTGTTGTTTGTGCCAAAAACAAGAAGTTCCGGAAAACTGTTATTACCAATTAATCCAGAACCGCAGCTGATCGGAAGAATGGTAGAACAGCAAGAGGCTGATAGACTAGTAGCCTTGGCCAGGGCTCAAGTAAACGTACAGAATGAGGGTCAACAAGTACGTCATCCAAACCTTGATGATGAAGACTTGGGTGATGAGGAATTACTAAATCCTCAAAGCCCAAGGTGAGCAGAGAAAATTGCTGCACCAGTGCAGCAAAATTTTAATAGAAACCATTCAATCAGAGGAAGGTATGGTCTACAGCCTTTCCAATACAAGGTTGATGACGATGATGAAGGAATGGATGGAGTAGGTGCAGCAAGTGTAATCATTCCTCCACCGTTGGCACCTGGTGAAAAATTCAGCATAATAAGTACCATGATTCAGCTCCTAAATCTGAAGGGATTGTCCAATGGCCTTCTTGGTGATGATCTAAACATGCACTTGGTGAACTTTATCACCATCTGCAAATTTTTTGATAATTTGAGAGTAAGACAGAATGCAATACGGTTGAGATTGTTTCCATTGTCTCTCTCTGGAGAGGCAACAATGTGGTTAAATAGGCTAACACCTGATTCTATCACCCACTAGAGGGAGTTGAAAAAAGCATTCCTAGAATAGTATTTTCCACCCTCCAAGAGGGTACAGTTAAGAGACGAGATCAGTAATTTTAGACAGCTCCCTACTAAAGCTTTGCATAAGACATGGAATAGGTTCACGAAGAAGCTGACATAGTGTCCGAACCACAATATGACAGACCCACACAATATGGAAACTTTGTATAGGGCTCTCAACTCTTTAACAAAGTCGATTGTAGATAATGCTGCTGGTGGTTCATTTGTTGATCTGTCTTTTCAAGATGCCTCATATATGCTGAATAGGCTGACCAAACTGAGTTGGGCTTGGCATACCAAGGATTCTGTGGTAGCTAGCTCGACTATTTCTATTAGGACCTTGGTGCATAAGAAGCCATACCCAGGTGCATTCACTATTCCCTGTACAATTGGGACTATGGAATTTGCCAAGGCATTATATGATCTGGGAGCAAGCGTTAATTTGATGCCACTGACTGTTTATAGAAAGATGGTTCTGGGAAATACCACACCCACCAACATGAGACTCGTGATGGAGCATAGGTTAGTAAAGTGACCTATTGGTATTCTGTATGATGTGTTAGTGAAGGTGTCCAACTTTATATTCCCAGCAGACTTCATCATTTTGGCTTACGAGGTGGACTTTGAGGTGCCCATAATCTTGGGTTGACCTTTCCTCGCAACCGGGAGTGTGTTGATCGATTTGAAAGCAAATGAGCTCTTATTCAGGATAAACGATAAAGTGGACTAGTTTGATATGGGCAAACCAATGAAGCAACATGAAGAAATAAGTGTGTTCTCAGTAGTTGATGTGTATTATGAGGACGAATAGGATGTGTCCATAGTTGAGCAACTTGTTATCAAACCTTTGGCCGCGGTCATGATGAATTACGATAGTAAAGGAATCAGGGAGTATGAAGAGACAGTTTGTGCCTTGACAGGAATGGGTTCATATTTTTATGCTTTTAAAAATCTAGACCTTGATTTAGCTAATCGACTAACACCACCGCCAATCCATCTATTGAGGAGCCTCCAGTGTTGGAATTGAAAGAACTACCTGGACACTTATGGTATATATTTTTGGGCAGCGGAAACATGCTTCCTGTTATTATTGCAGCTGATTTGGGTGAACAATAGGTGAATGCACTTATTTCAATACTTCAAAGGTATAAGAGAGCTATAGGGTGGACCATCTCAGTTATTATTGGCATTCCACCAGGCATCTGCAAGCATAAAATTCAACTTGAGAAAGATTTTATTCTAACCATAGAGCATCAGTGCCGTCTTAACCCACCAATAAAAGAGGTATTTAAAAAGGAGATTATTAAGTGGTTGGATGCAGGAGTGGTTTACCCTATTTCTGACAGCAAATGGGTGAACCTAGTTCACTGCATGCCCAAAAAAGAGTGCATGATGGTGGTTGCTAATGAAAGAAATGAGTTGATCCCACTTAGGTTTGTAACTGGGTGGAGAGTTTGCATGGACTACCACAAGCTGAATTCTTGGACTCTGAAAGACCACTTCCCGATGCCCTTTATGGACCAAATGCTTGATTGATTGGTTGGAAGGGGGTGGTATTGCTTCTTGGATGGTTATTCTGGATACAAAAAAATCTGCATTGCTCCTGAAGATCAGGAGAAGATGACATTCACATACCCATATGATATCTTTTTATTTAAGAGGATACCATTTGGGCTATGGAATGCACCCTCCACTTTTCAACGGTGTATGATATCTATCTTCTCAGACATGGTGGAGGACACCATAAAGGTATTCATGGATGATTTCTCTACGGTGGGTGATTCATTCGAGATATGTTTGGCAAATCTGAATCTAGCCTTCCAAAGATGTGTTGAATTTAATTTGGTGCTTAACTAGGAAAAATGTTATTTCATGGTAAATGAGGGCATCATTCTCGACCACAAAATTTCCAAAAAAGGGATAGAAGTTGATCGAGAAAAAGTGCAAGTTATTGAGAAACTACCACCTCCCAATTCAGTGAAGGAAGTGCATAGTTTTCTTGGATATGCTGGATTTTATTGGAGATTTATAAAAGACTTCTCAAAGGTTGCAAATCCACTTTGCAAACTTTTGGAGAAGGAAGTGAAATTTTCATTCGATAATGAGTGCTTGAAGGCATTTGAATGCCTTAAAAAGAAGCTGATTGAGGCCCTTATTTTTATTGCACCTGACTGGGCAAAACCATTTGAGATCATGTGTGATGCAAGTGGTGTTGCCCTAAGAGCTGTATTGGAACAAAAGAGGGACAAACTATTTCATTCAATATATTACACCAGTAAAGCACTGAATGGAGTGCAAAAGAATTACACTGTCACTGAACAGGAACTTCTGGCTGTATATATGCTTTGGATAAGTTCAGAGCTTATCTGCTTGTGAACAAAGTGGTGTTCCACATCGACCATACTGCCTTGAGGTATTTCATGGCAAAGAGGAATGCAAAACCAAGGTTGATTAGATGGGTATCGCTGCTGCAAGAATTTCACTTTGAGGTCAAAGATAGAAAAGGTTGTGAAAACTAGGTTGCAAATCATCTGCCTAGAATGGAAGGTAAACAAGAAATTAGTAATGAAACTAAGATAAATGATGCATTCCTGATGAGGAGATCCTGGCTGCCGCTATGGAAAAATTGCCTTGGTATGCAAATTATGCAAATTATGTTGTGAGCGAGGTCATCCCAGATAATCTTTTTTTCCATCAAAGGAAGAAATTCTTACATGATGTGACACATTACTTCTGGGATAAGCCGTATCTTTTTTAGTGATGTACAGGTAATATTATAAAGAGATGCGTGCCGAAAGTAAATGTATTGTGCATATTAGAAGCATGTCTTGCTTCTTCGGTTGGGGGTCACCATATAGGTGACCGAACAGCTAGGAAGGTGTTGCAGATTGGCTATTACTGGCCAACATTGTTCAAGGATGCCCATGATTTTGTGAGGGGTCAATCTCTAAAAGACATGAGATGCCCTAGACAAAGATGCTTGAAGTGGAATTGTTTGATGTCTGGGGCATTGATTTCAAGGGTCCTTTTGTAAGCTTTTATGGGAAGAAGTCTATTTTAGTTATTGTTGAATTTGTCTCAAAATGGGTTGAAGCTATGGCCTTGTACGATAATGAAGGGAAGAGGGTTATTGCTTTTCTCAAGAAGAACATCTTCTCTCGCTTTGGAGTACCACGTACTATTATAAACGATAAAGGATCTCATTTTTTCAACAAAATGTTTCGAGCAGCATTGAAAAAATATAGAGTAAAATAGCACAGAGTGGCTACTCCATACCACCAATAAACCAGTGGGAAAGTGGAGGTGTCAAATCATGAGATTAAAGCCATCCTAGCCAAAACGCTGAACGCTAGCTGGAAGATTGGTCTCGAAAGCTTGATGATGCTTTGTGGGCATATTGAACTACTTTCAAGACACCTATTAGCATGTCACCATTTTAGCTGGTCTATGGGAAAGCTTGCCACCTACTAATAGAGCTGGAGCACAAGGCCTTATGGGCACTCAAAAGGTTTAATCTTAATTAGAAGGAAGCAGCAAAGCTGAGACTGGGGCAATTGAATTAGATGGATGAATTCCATATCAGGGCATATGAACGAGCAGATCTATATAAATAAATGATGCAAACATACCATGATTGGAGAATAGAGAAATGAGAATTCCAAAAAGGTAACTTGGTGCTTCTGTACAATTCTAGACTAAAACTGTTCCTAGGTAAGCTGAAATCTAAGTGGTCAAGCCTTTTTAAAGTTAATCAAGTCCACTCATCTGGAGTAGTGGAACTTGAAAATAAAGATGGTAGTACCTTCAAGGTAAATGGGCAACGTGTCAAGCTTTACATTGACCCGAAAAAATCGATGAAAAGTATCACCATTATCTATCTTGATGAAGTTTAAGGTAATTGAGATACCAAAGTAGTACCGCGATATTAAATCTGGAGCTGTATGGGAGGCAACCCATGACCCCCAAGATTGATCCATTCTAGGTATACTCTAACCCTTAGTTTTGTTTTGCTTTGATTTTAAGTTGAGGATGTAGGGTAGTCTGTTGTTGTAACATACTTTGTGATAACTAGGAGAAATATAAGTACAAAAAGCAGTTGACATGTTTTGATTGATGTTTGAACACCTCTCAAATGTTTTTTTGCAAAACTGTGTGAATTACATTTACTTGTGACAATTGTGAATCTTGTTGTGACATTAGTTCTAGTTGCTTGACGATCATTACTGAGTAATTGCTAGAACTATATAAGTGATAGCATGTGATATACTTGCATTCCATATGTGTGTGAGCAACTACTTAATTCTCTCTATATGATAAAGCTAGAACTTGCCTGGTTAGTCGTACCATAGTTGAAGGGTAGGGGCTAGGAAAGGATCATAGGTCATTTTGTTGATTAACCCACTTTTAGCCTAAATAGCCTTCCTTGTGTGCATAATACTCCTTGATCCTTATTTTGGTCCTAAATTGACCATTTCTTTCTTGCGACACCTTTTACCTTCCTATTTATACCATAATGAACCTGTTTTGGCCCTGGTCCTCCTTGGATACTGTATACCTTGACCTAGGAAAACATCCTAAGTTGAGGGTAGCTATATAGGGATGTATGGTGTAAAATGAGTATGAAGAAGGGTAGAACAAAAGAAAATGAATAAAAGTTGGGTGCTAATCTAAAAAAAGAAGCACCCAACTTGAATATGTGTGATCAGGAGAAGAGAAAAGGAGAAAGAGATTAATAAGTGAACCCCAAGAGAGTAGTGTAGTGTCAAGGAGGAATACTCACTCTAAATGTCCTTAAATATCACACCAGCCCTAGCCTACATTACAAGCCTAAAATAAGTCCTATAGTGATCCTAGCTGGCCTATCTGAAGGACTTGGTAATAAAAATAAGGGCAAGCCTATGGTACTTGGGATACACTAATTAGAACTTCATTTTGAGAGTGAAAGTCTTTTGATGACCCCAACAATTACATTTTTGATTCCTTACATGAGAGGAGGGGGATTTCTTTATTGTGAGGGCACACTGGTATCGTTGCTAGCTACTTGCTTGTTTAGAAAGTGAAGCATTGGTATATGAAGAGTTGTTGTGGCTAATATTGATGCCATTTCTTGAGTCCTTTATGTTACATTATTGTTTTTCAATGGTATACATAGTTAGTTTTAATTGAATTAACCTTGGAGGTGGTAACTATGTCCTGAGCTTAAATAGAAAATTGGGTGATGAATGTGCTATGTATTCTCTTAGTTAGGTTGAGTTTCTTGAGTACAAGAAATTGTTTTAAGTTGAGGGTGTTGATGTTTGAGAAATTGCTAACACATTTAAGGCCTTTAACTGAGAATAATTGCAAAGTCTTAAGCAACTTTTGTCGTTTTTGATTTATTTATGTTTGATTTTATAGTTTAAGCGGATGAGATAGAGAACCAACAAGAATGGAAGCAAAGAAGTTAAAATCTGGAGAAATCTAAAGAGAAGTATGGCTGGCGACATCTGTGATAAGTCGTCAGCCCTATGATAGGCTATCATAGTTGTCGTCAGACTTAACTAGAGACTTGGCATGAGTTGAAGCCCTTGACGACATTCAGGATAATTCGTCATCATGTTGATAAGTTACCAAGGCCATCGTCAGAGTTAACCAGAGGATGGGAGTTGAAGAGAAGTTGTGATGACATTTTGTGACAAGGTGTCAGAGTTGTGATAAAGCATCAGGATCATCGTCAGCCTTAGGCAGAAATTATCAAAAGGAAAGAGGAGATGATGACATCTATGATACATTGTCAGACTCCTGATACTTCGTCATCCATATAGTCATCCTTAGGCGGAGCTTGTCAACATTGAAGGAAATCTGATGCTATTCCTGATAAGGCATTAGACCCTTGATAATGCATCACTTCATAGCGTTACCTGTCCGAGAAATTTACTTAAGTTGCTATTTTATTTCCTTAATTAGACTCAACTATAAATAGCAACTTTTACGGTTTTCTAATTATCATTGACATATCTTGTAATATACATTGTGCATGATTTTTCTCTCTCTTGAGTTCCAATATGCTCTAGAACATTATTGTTTAGAGAAGATTGTCATCAATATTTTGGGAGTTTTGTATTGAGATTCAGTTCAAGTTACACTTCTTGATTTTTATCATCGTTGTAAGTTAATCTGCCCAACTATGAATTCAACTTGTGTACTTGTTTATTGCATCATGAGTGACTAAACTCCATTAACCTAAATTATGGAATCTAGGGTTAGGTCTTGATAAGGTGCTAAGTATT
Source organism: Capsicum annuum (assembly GCF_002878395.1). Taxonomy (NCBI): domain Eukaryota; kingdom Viridiplantae; phylum Streptophyta; class Magnoliopsida; order Solanales; family Solanaceae; genus Capsicum; species Capsicum annuum. The sequence goes on from NW_025884306.1 coordinate 59,125, forward strand.
TAAGATTCAATAGGTGGTAGGATTTCTTGATAATTCTGAAGATTTAATTAACTTCTGTTGGTTGCAAATAGTAGGCACACCCGCTTTGATTTGCTTGATAAAGAAATCAAATATAGTAGGAAGTGAATTATCAACAGGGACTTAGAAATACTTTGTTTCATAATCAGCACTGTAACAAGGTTGGTTAACCTAAGGTAAAATTTGGGCAGTGAATAGAAATTCCCTAAGTCCGAGAGGATTAGGAAATTGAACGCTTAATTAGGCTGGGAGACATTTGAGCATAACATCGATAAAGATAGCTTGTTATCCTACCCACCATGAGAATGTTGAATCACCTTTAGTATCTGTCATGTACCGTAAGCCCTAGTGAATAGAATTCTGGTTATTTCATAAACTTTTGATTACAAACATCAAAATTAAAGTGACAAACAATTATTCGTGAAACTTAAACCCCCCATTTCAGGAAACATTAAACTATCAGGGAATTAAATCGCAAATAACTTACGTTCATGCCTTATTCCCTGTGGGATTCGACCCTAACCTAGTTGGGTTTTATATTGGCAACGATCGCTTGGACCCATTCAAGAGTGTAATTTGAGCATTATCACTGAGTAACATAAACATAACTAAATGAGAGTACATGCATGAATACATAAACTGTAACTGAGGTCATGATAACACAGGATACTTAATTTTAAATACATATTCACTGATATCTAAGTTTACTAATATTGTATTACTGATAATTGAGTGGTTGTATATGGATGTCCTAATTCTGTAGAACTGATATGAGTTCTATACTGAGTTAGGTGACTATATCCGATAGTCATGAATATGTAGAACTGAACTGAGTTCTGTAATGAGATAGGTGACTGTATCTGACAGTCCTGATTCTGTAGAACTGATCTGAGTTCTATATTATGCTGAAACTAGAACTGTTAAAGGTAATCATCTAACCAAAAAACATCAAATCTGAACAGGTGGGGTCTAATTTGTAACCCTAGTTGGAAAGGTATTAATACCTTGCCATGGGTACTAACACTGGAAAACTAAGATGTCAAGCCTAACTGATGGGTGACACCTGGGCAAAGTTAAGCCTAATCTTATGGGTGACCCTTGGGCGGTAGTCAAGCCTAGTCTAATGGGTGACTTCACATCCTGTACTGGCTATGAAGTTCTAGAGTGCAGGGGTTGCTACTAATGACACTGCCTATCTGACGGGGAAGCCGTCATATCCTATTTCCAACTGAATAAACACTGAACGTATTTCTAAACTGTACTAGGCTGGACTGAACTATTACTGATTGTGCTGTCTAACTGAACTGAACTGAGCTCACTGAGTTCCATTAACTGATGGAGTACTACTGATTTTTGTTAGCTAACTGAGTTTACTTAGTTATGAACTGAGTACTATTATGTTAAGTTTTGAACTGAACACTACTAAGTTTTAGATTGAATACTGAACTGTGACTGATTTTTTAGTACTATTGTTCGTGACATCATTGATACTATTCTGTTGCTTGCTATAATTCTAGGTAAACAGTTAAATTATCGATTATTAAATACCCCAGGACTTGATAGCATGAAAAGTAAACATAGCATCATCTTGAAAGCATTGCAATGTTCATAACTCATTCATAGGGACATTTGTCAAACATTTGTAGGGCATAAGCTTGCACATATGTTAGCATGTCACCATTTCCCCACTTAATTCACATGTGCAATTTATCAAACACTTGGGGGAACATAATCTATACTCATAATACCCAACAACATGTGGACATCATGATTTCAAATTCCAAATTTAAAATTCAAGGGCTTAAAAATCAATTCACATAATACAACACACATGTCAAAAAATTTATATGAATCTTATAATAAATAATGTATTAGAAACCCAATTACCATCATAATCATGGATACAATAAAACCTAACATGGAATTTATGAAATCAATAAACATGAAGTTTTAAAATATATTCTTGAACTCTAAGGGTGGAAGGAAACCCTTGGATGAATACTTCACATACCTTGGTACTTGAATTAATGAAGACTGATGGAGTGTTCTTGAAGATTGAGCCTTGAAAGTAGATTCCCTAGGGTTTGTTCTTGAGTAATTTGATAGAAACTAATGAATGTTTTTCTCTAGAAATGATTAATTTCATGTTTTTGGGGATGAATAGGGGTGAGAAAATGACCCAATTACCCCTCTAGATGCGGCTTTTTAATGAGCAAAAACCGTACCCAGTGATGCACAGGTCGGCATGCCACGTCGATGAGGTCGATGCTATAGCCGACGTACCACACCAAGACTATGTTGGCTTATAAAATCAGACACTGGGAACTGGGAAAAATATTTATCGACGCAATAGGCAACGCGGAGTTTTGATATTGCATTAATCCACTGGTTTGGACTCCCAAACTTGAATCAAATGATGTTCAAAAAATTTGAAACTTGTTCGGGAACAACTACTGACATTCCTGATCATGAATCAACCTAAAAATAAACATTTAAAGGCCGTAAGTGTCATCAAATGAGATCACCAACTTATGAAGGCTAAAATAAATTCTAAGTGTAAACACTTTGCTGAAATTTTCTAAGTATGGGGCCCCTTATAAATCTCTAAGGGTTGAGTTGTACTTAGAATTTTGCGGGGTCTTACAAGATCATGCAATAGCGTTGTCCATATGAATGTTATCCAAGTTCCTCCCTTGCTCTAACATTGTGGGCTATGACTCATTATTAAGGAAATAGAAGTATAAAAGCTTATATTTCTAATGATGTGGTCCTTTTTGATTGAGTCATTAAAAGGTTGTAAAATAGCACAAGGACTTGAAATGAGTCCATTAGTGCATGAAAGTGTGCGTTTCAACCCGAGGTATAAGGCCTATTTAGTCCCTTTTAAAATCTTTATTACATACATCTTGCTTAAGAGGAAAGGTATGTATATGAATGTTGAGATAGTATTTTCACCCTTGAGGTAGTATAAATTGGGCTATTATGACCTATGAATAGTAAGATGATCCCCAGGTTAGTGATATAAAGTCATAAGTGTATAAGCTAGAGTAGGAGGTAGCTTTTTAGTGAAAAGGTTGTTGTATTTGTGTAACCTTTAAGTGAGTTAAGGGGGTGATATTCTCTTATGATTGGATAATAATTTATAGATTTAGTATTAACTTGTGGAACCCTTATGGGGAGGGGACTCAATTGTGGTATATAATTATGAAGGTAGTTTAAAGGTATGCCCCAATATGTAGATGTGATGTGAAGAAGAAGAATGTGCTAATAGACTGTAGGGGATTATCTTATAAGATTAAGATCAACTCTCCTGATTTTGTGGTTTTACTACACCAAGAGTACCTTGACTTTTATCTAGCAGTTATAAGCCAGTCTAGTAGGCTAAGATGTGTAGTATATTTTGAGATACAGTAGTAAGCTTAGTAGGCAAAGATGTGTATCAGTAGTAATGTTGTGAAAAAAATGTGCTTGTAGGCTATAGTTAAGTGAAATAAGAGATTTATATTGATTAATTTTCATATATATTTTGATGGACTAGTATGGAAAGTGGGATGTTTCATTGGTAATTCATGATTGGTAATAGATGTTATGGTTGAATGTTAGATATTGATTGTGGTGATAAGAATGTTAGCTTGGGGATAGTGATGTGAGAATTGTAGGAGTAAATTTCTAGGCTTGATTTTATGTGTGGAAGAGATTAGGTTGGTAAGCTATTAAAAGTATTTGAGTGGATAATGGTGATATATATGCATGATGATTATTGTTGAAGTGATGAATTGCAGCTATGTCATTAGGTGCATAAGAGCATTAGGTTTATACGAATAAGTTGAACCCCCTGGTAGCATGTTGTTAAATGAGGTTTTAATTGTATAATTTCCAATGCATGTTCTTTAATTTATTGTATAGATAAGTCTAGGGAGCTGTTATATGATGTTCTTTAGAGCTAAATTGCGGAAAATATAGGTAGACAATGTGATCCCTTGGTATAGTTTGAAATATTTTGTTAAGTTGTGAAATTATGCGATTAGATATTTAATGCTAGTATACTAAGGAGTGGAGAATGGATTTTTATGTGTTAGTAAGTGTGGATATATATGCTAATGAGAGTGTGGGTTATAGGGTGATGACTATAGAGCGTAGAAAAATTTAAGATTTGTATCTCTGCAGGGTAGTGTCTTCATATTATATTTATTAGGTAAGTTTATCATCCATGTGTATGGTGAGACCCCATTGGGCTGAGTATTGTGCTTGCAAATGTAATGAGAGGATATGTCTGCAGCTCTAGAATTGTGACCTTTGAGCTAAGAGGGAGATTATGAACTGAAGTAGGCCTTGAATTTTCTCATGGTAGTGAGTTTTAGAGAAGAATCACGATAAGTATTCTTATCCTAGCAAATTCCTCCTACTTTGTTTAAGTGGAAATACTATCAATGTCTTATGTATTCAAATAAGGCATATGCATAAGGTTCGAGTTATATATGCAACGTATATCCATTTTTTGACCCTTGAACTAGAAGCAATAACATCTCTCAGCAATCAAAGCTTCCAAGTATTCAAGCTCTATGTTATGATGCCCGTGGTTAATAAGGTATTGTCTCGCTTTATAATTAGTTTTATGAAACTATACCCTCTATATGTTACCAACTCATTTTATGTCATGTATTGGCCCAGAGTGATGCAATCTATTCAAACTCATGACCATTCTCAGCTCTTAGAATAAGAACCAATAGCTTCAAGTGGCAATCCATGTCTTATTCATTGAATATTTAAATCTCAGCTTTATGTTATATGGCTCATAATATATGCACTCAGGTTTCCTATTGTGCCCAGTCCAAAAAACTCATGCTATATTATTTTTATGATTGAATGAACCTTTATTTATGATCTAGATAGTTTGTATGAAGTATTCCATACCTATTGTATTGTATCTCATTTCATAGGTCATACCTTAAGTAGTACGACAAATAGGATTCATAATTGAGCAGTATCGCTCCCATTCCTGATGTTTGTACTCTAGTCCCTTAGTGACCCTCCTTATTTTAGGATGGTAGGTGCTATGGAAGCGTAGTAATGTTTTAGATAAGGAAGTAGATGTTCTTTAATGTGAAAATTTTGGGTGTGGCCACTCAGGCTAAGTTTATAGATGAAGAGGGGAGATGTGGTAAAAATATTTGTGATAGTGATTGAGGTGGCTGATTTTTGGTAAGGATACCTATAAAGTGGGTGTAGTAAAGATAGGTTTGAATATTGTGATTGATGGATACACAATCCATTTTGTTATATGGATAATACTCCTTGATTAAGACCTAAGGTTTGATTATTTTGAACTTCTAGAGTTTCAGTAAGTTCCGACCCATCATTTGAGGATGAATGATTCCAAGAGCGAGATAATGTAATAGCCCACATATTTTTGGCTAAAATTCAAACCATTTTTCCTACGTGTATAGACCCGAATCTAATGATTCTATGTCAATATAAGTGTGATGATTAATTCTATAGTTTGGGAACATCTTTTAAGATGAATTGAGATTATGAAAATCTGTCAACTCAAAGATGAGTTGAGAACATTTCTACCGATTCACTTTTAGTGGATGTTTCAACTTAGGTCAAATTCTAATGATCATTACTCCTAGAATATAATGCTTTAGGTGGCCTATTATATACCAAATGAAATATGTTCGAGTCTTCTATCCAATACATCTAATTTTACCTCAATCTGATATCCGAGTAGAAAGTTATACCCATTTTACCTGGGAGTGTTTGTCTGCCAGAAGGTAACAACTAAGTTGACGAGCTATTAACTAGGTGACGACTAATTTTATGAGTCATCAACTCAGTGATGAGTTATAAACTTATTCGTCAACCTTAAATAGTAAATAGCAGAATTCTACAAGAAATTGATGACTAGGTTGACGAGTTATTAACAAACTAACAGGTTGTCAACAAAAAGCTTGTTGCGCCCAAGCGCATATGCAAGTGTATGTGGTGTCACTAAGTAATATAGTGGCCTTAAATAAATACAAATATCGATCCCATAGGGACATGTGTTGACAACTATCCAATTCTAGTTTAAGTACTGAGAGTAGCGAAAGAGTTTTGTAGTTATAAATTTAAAGTAAAGTAAACAATGTGTAAAAGTAGAGGACTTTGGACAATCAATGGGTGGAAACCTGGGGTTAAAGCACCAATAAAAATCATACTACGCTATTTAACTTCTTTGGTTAAGTTATTTATCTTTTATGTTGATTCACTGTAACACCCCATATTTTCCTAGCATAATTTAAGTCCCAATAAATGATTATTCATATATTAAAATTTTAAAAATGCATTATTTTTCAATTTAGAGCCTGTCATTGCATAGAAAATTCAATTAGGTTTCCAACAAAATAAAATTAGCCCAAATCCGATAATAGGGTAAAAAATTATGGCGATTTTAAGTTCCAGTCATTAAACCTTGTCATTTTAACCTTTAGCGCATCACAAAGCAGGAGAATCTCCCATTTGAAAAATTCCAGTGAGGGTTCGCAATCCTGGCCCATCGCGCCGTAGGTCAATTTGACACTTGTCAATTTCCAGTGGGCTTCTGCGATCCTGACACGTCGCGGAGATGGCCAAATTGGCATCCACAGGCTTACCGTGATGGTGGTGCAATGCAGTGTTTTTCCAGGTCCCAGTTGTCCTTTTTCAGTGGCTTGGTACGATAGTGGCGCATCATGCCAAGGTCAAAAATTGGGATTTTCAGTTTTGAGCTTATGTTTTTAAATTCATTTAAGGGTATTTAGGTCTTTTTCCTAAACTCTAAACTCACCCTAAACACGAAATTTAATCCCTAATTGACCTAAATACTCATCATTATTCACTTTCTCTCAAATTAAAAATCCCCTCTTTCAAGAAAAAGAAACCCTAGCTCTCAAGAATCAAGGTCAAATCTCAAGAACTCTTCATCAATCCTTCCAAATTCA
>NW_025884307.1:0-3583 GCF_002878395.1 Capsicum annuum
CAGAGAGGGTAACAAAGATAGAGCACCAGGCTCTAAGACCCAGGGCACTATTAGCAGTGCCCACACCTATCCTCTTTCCCAGACTTGCGGTAAGCACTATCAGGGTAAGTGTAGAGTAGGTGGTGGCATTTGTGTTTGTTGTGTCAAGATAGGCCATAGAGTCAGAGACTGTCCGCATCCACGTCCTCAGGGTCAACAGAATCACTCTTCAGCTCAGTTCGATCGCCCAAATCAACAGGGTGCCATTTCCAGTTCTACTAGCTGGCAATGTCCAAATCATCTCTATTCTCTTCAGACTCGACAAGATCAGGAAAGTTCTCCTAATGTAGTTACTGGTACGTTATAGATCTTTCATGTGCATGTTTACTCTTTGCTAGATCGAGGAGCTTTTTTTTCTTTTGTTACTCCTTATATAGTAGTTGATTTTTGAATCAGTACCAAAATTCAAGCTGAGCCTTTCTCAGTCTCTACCCAAGTGGGTAAAACCATCATAGCCCAGTAGGTATACAAGAACTGCCCAGTTATGATATTTTAGAAAGTCACTTCAGCAGACTTAGTCAAATTAGAGATGACTAATTTTGATCTCATTCATGTCATGAATTGAATTCATTCTTGCTATGCCACAGTTGAATACAGAAATAGAATAGTTTAGTTTCAATTCCTGAAAAAACCCATCCTAGAGTGGAAAGGTAGCATATCAGCTTTGAGGGGTCAACTTGTTTCCTACCTTTGGGCAAGGAAATTGTTATCTAAGCAACGTGTTTATCATCTATTTCATGTTAGAGATTTCAGTTCTAAGGCTCCTAGTCTTGAATCAGTCCTAGTAGTGAATGAATATTCAGATGTCTTTCTCGAAGATTTTCTAGGAATTTCTCTCGAAAGGGAAATAGACTTTGGTATTAATCTTCTTTCAGATACTTAGCCTATCTTTATTCCGCCATATAGAATGGCACCAGCAGAACTCAAGGAACTAAAAAGTTGAAGGATCTCTTAGATAAGGGATTCATAAGACCGAGAATTTCCCCGTGGGGCACACCAGTGTTATTCATGCGCAAGAAAGATGGTTCACTCAGAATGTGCATTGATTACCGTCAACTCAATAAGTTTACGGTCAAGAACAAGTATCCTCTACCCAGAATCGATGAATTTTTTGACCAACTTCAGGGTGCCAATTATTTCTCTAAGATAGACCTCAGATCCGGCTATCATCAGCTCAGAGTTAGAGAATGTGACATCCCGAAGATAGTTTTTCATACGCGATATGGTCACTTTGAATTTTTAGTTATGTCATTTGGTCTTACCAATGCCCTAGATGCTTTCATGGACTTGATGAACCACATGTTCAAGCAGTACTTGGACATGCTCTTCATAGTCTTCATAGATGATATCCTGGTCTATTCCCATACAGAGCGTTATCATTCAGACCATCTCAAACTTGTTCTTTACACTCTCGGAGATCACCAACTATTCACCAAATTTAGAAAGTCTGAGTTTTTGCTAAGGTCAGTTGCATTCCTTGGCCCTATTATTTGCAGTGATGGCATTAGAGTAGATTCTCAAAAGACCGAAGCTGTAAGAAACTCGACTCACCCTGTTTCTCCATTAGATATCATGAGTTTCTTGAGATTGGATGGCTATTACAAATGGTTTATTGAAGTATTTTCATCCATTACATCCCGTATTTCTAGATTGATTAAGAAGAAAGTTAAGTTCCAGTGGTCAGATCCTTGCGAAAAGAGTTTTAAGGAATTGAAGACTCGACTCACCTCGGCTCCAGTCTTAGCTCTTTCAGATGGTTCAGATGGGTTCGTAGTGTATTGTGATACATCTAGAGTGGATTTAGGTTATGTCCTCATGCAGCATGGTAAGGTCATAGCCTATGCCTCGAGACAGCTTAAACCCCATGAGAGGAATTATACTACTCATGATCTTGAATTAGCAGCCGTAGTATATGCCTTGAAGATTTGGAGGCATTATTTATACGGTGTTCATGTAGATGTCTTCACAGATCATAAGAGCCTTTGGTATGTTTTTTCCCAAAAAGATCTTAATCTTTGTCAGAGAAGGTGGTTAGAGCTCTTAAAAGATTATGACATGAGTGTCCTCTATCATCTGGGCTAGGCCAACATAGTGGCTGACACTCTCAGTAAACTGTCCATGGGTAGTATTTCTCATGTTAATGATAGTAAGAAGAAGTTAGTCTAGGAAGTTCACCAGTTTGCCAGACTAGGCGTTCTCTTAGTCGACTCTTCAGAGGGAGGTGTATGTGTTCAGAGTAGTTTAGAATCATCTCTATTTTTTGAGGTGAAACAAAATCAAGACAAGATCCTAGCCTTGTCAATATAAAAGAGTCATTTTAGAATCAGAAAGTAGAGGTTTTCTCCCAAGGGGGAGATGGTGTCAATCATTGTTAGGGTCATCTCTATATTCCATATGTAGATGATTTAAAGCAGCGAATTCTTGTAGAAGCGCATGGTGCGCGGTACTTTATTCATCCAGGGGCCACTAAGATGTACCGTGACCTAAGGGAGATCTATTGGTGGGTGGGATAAAGAAAGATATTGCAGAATTTTTGGCTAAGTGCCCTACATGTTAGCAGGTTAATATAGAGCATCAGAAACCTAGTGGTTCCATGCAGGAGTTCACCATTCCTACTTAGAAGTGGTAAGAAGTGAACATGGACTTCGTGATCGGTTTTCCTCGAACTCATCATCAGCATGATTGAGTTTAGGTCATTGTATATGGAATGGCCATGTTAGCCAATTTATTTCTAGTCCATGCCTCTTATTCAACCGAGGATTACGACAAACTCTATATTAGGGAGTTAGTCAGATTACATGGTGTTCCATTATCTATCATCTCATAGAGGTACCTAATTCACCTCTCACTTTTGGAAAGCATTCCAAAAGGGTTTTGGTACCCAAGTTTATATCAGTACAACTTTTCATCCTCAGACAAATGGTAAAGCAGAAAGGACCATTCAGACTCTTAAAGATATGCTAAGGGTGTGTACAATTAGTTTCAAGGGAAGTTGGGATGACCACTTTCCTTTGATTAAGTTTGCATGCAATAATAAATATCATTCCAGTATTAAAATGGCTCTATTCAAAGCTCTCTATGGCAGCAGGTGCAAATCTCCAATCGGGTGGTTCGAAGTTAGAGAGGCCTCAGTCATAGGGCCTGACTTAATATTCGACGCCTTAGAGAAAGTCTAGTTAATCAGAGAAAGACTTTGGGCTGCTCAGACCTAACAGAAGTCATATGCTGATGTTCGTAGAAAGGATTTTGAGTTCAAGGTCGATGACTATTTTTATCTAAAGATCTCTCCCATGAAGAGATTAAAGCGGTTCGGCAAGAAGGGAAAGCTCAGTCCCCAATATGTTGGTCCCTTCAAGATTCTCAGTCGCTTATGCAAGGTAGCTTATGAGCTCGAATTGCCTTCAGATCTAGCCTCAGTTCATCTAGTCTTTCATGTCTCTTTGCTCAAGAAGTGTATAGGTGATCCATCAGTCGTAGTCCCTATTAAGAGCATTAACAGTCAGAATAGTCTCTTCTATGAGGAAATTCTGGTTGAAATTCTAGA
>NW_025884308.1:0-9190 GCF_002878395.1 Capsicum annuum
AGAGTGAAAATAACAACATTAGGTGTTTTGTGTTTGTCACGACCCGACCCGGGGCCCTGGCCGTGACGAGCATTCTGAACCATAAAGGCCCAAAACACCCCTATCTGTCTGATAATCATGCACATAATTCATGACAAAAGAAATGCGGAAGATACACAATATAACGGAAACATGGTCAAGAATCATATGAAAACGAAAATGGGGAATAGTGTCCCACAATCTAAATCAACATCTCTAAAACCGTCTGCGAAATCTCTACTACATGACTGAAACAATGTCTATCTGAAAACTGGGACAAGGCCCCCAGCAGACCCTAAACTAATAAATAATAAATGAAATAGCAGACATCAGGCCTTCCAAAATATAGAAGGCTCACCACTTGATTCTATGATCTGTCAAAAGAAATTTACTGATTATCTGGATCCCTAGACTTTGCCTCCGAACCTGGGAGGGAAGGGGGTCAATACAAAAGTACTGGTACACATAGAAATCAAAACAGAAGTATAATATTTTTACACAATATAGGTGAGAGCCATTATAAAGCAGTTTCATATCAAATCATTTGAAAACACATGGTCATAATGTAATTGTTTTCAATAACAATGAAATGCAGCTGACTAGGTGGAATACCCTACATAATTTACATCAACTGTCAAACCCCAATTGCCGCCGAGATTAGAGTATATGTGAGGGAAAGACACACAAGATCACACAGCATGGTGTCTCGACCCAATGGTAGTGCCCAAGATCACTTAGCCCGGCATCCTACCTATAATCCCAATTTGGGAATGACATAAAGTCAAGTACTCAAGATCACCTAGCCTGGTACCAAATTCCCGTGTCGACAAACACGGTTTCCAGCGATGAGCCCTTACACTAAAACGCCTTCTTCGGGCATCCACCTATCTCATGTAAAATCAATGCATTCAAATTTCATCTAATTCAATCACATATCATATTCTATAGGGTATCGTCATACCCGACTTGCAAGCCATCAATATCACATCATTCTTCTCATTCAACCATTGTATTCAACATGTTTCAACACAAATAGCCCTCTCGTTTTCAAGTCAAAATCATATCAATTCTCAAAACATTTCATGTCATGCTTTTCAATATGTTTTCAAACAATTTACATCATATGAATATTTAAAACCAATTCACATCAAGAGAGGGATTCCATATCATTTATGCTCTCAAGTTAACATCTTTTTGGAATACATGCATATACATATATCATATAGCAAATCACTTTGGGAGTAGGCCTAAGAGCCAAATCAATATCACAAAACGTTTAAAACATAATCATATTTGTAATTTCAAAACCCTCATTTGAAAACATGAATTTTTAAAGCCCATGAGATTTTTTGAGATAACCCCACGTACCTCGATTACTACGAATATTAGGAGCTTCTTGAAGCCTACGTTGAGAGGATTCCAAATATGCAATTAGTTTCTAAAACCCACGATTGAATCTTGAGTTGCTTGGGTTTTTATTTTGAAACCCTAGAGAGAGTTAATGAACAATTTTGATGAATGAAGGTGTATTTTGGGGTCTTTGGGAACTGAATTTCGTGTTTAGGGCTAAGTAAGGTTGGAAAAGGACCATTTTTCCCTAAAACCTGAGTGTTTAAGTCACTGGAAACTTATACATAGGCGCTGCCTATGCTATCGCCTATTTTTACATAGGCGCTGCCTATGCTATCGCCTATGTTTACATAGGCGCCGCCTACTACTTTGAAAGGCCATAACTTTTTGCTTGGGTGCTGGATTTTAGCGAAAATAGTATCGTTGAAAATCTAACTCCAAGACCTATCATTTGACACATAGTAGGCTCTCTAATTCGACATATACAAAGAGTTATGTTCGATGGAACTAACACAAATTACAACGTCCACTAAAACTTAATCGATCGAAATAGTTTCAACTCGTCCTTGAGTTGAAGGACCTCTATGGTCTAAATTCAAGCTTGAATGAATTCACATACTTAGCAAATAATTAACATGCCATATTGGCATAGGATTTATGGCTTCGGGATTATCAACGCATCGAAATCATGGTCTATATTGTAGCATGAAATGCAGGGCGTTACATTATCTCCCCCTTGGGATCATTCGTCCTCGGATGATGGGTAGGAACATATTGAAGCTTAGAGGTATGGAATAATGCGGACACGACATGTCCTCTAATAAAGAATACACTGATCTGAAACATGACTATAAGACTAGAACTACTGATGTTCTAAATTCTTATACCGGTCGTGCATATCTGATGCATGGAATACACAACTGAAGCAACTCATAGGCTGAATTCTCATAATAAATCATTCATATCTGATGCATGGATTTGTTACTGAGTTGTTCTCATGAACGCAGAACTGAATACACTGATAGACTGAACTTTTCTATTGAACATGCATTTCTAATGCATGTATATCTGACAGAACTGACGTATGACGTATGACTGAATTCGCAATAATAACTGGTGCCAAGCTTGTAATAAGAATCTATGCATGCAACTGAATAAGGTATCTCCCCCTTGGTATCCTATGTCCCCTATGAATGCTCAATTCACTAAGATATTCGGGGAACTGAGACGATGCACAGGGCACCTACGAATTGAATCATAACTGAACCCCTGGAATCTGAATCTAATGCATGATACATGAACTGATCTATACTCGCAATTACTAGTACACTCTATCTTGGAATAGTAGCATGTCTGATATTTTGGGTAGCATGAATAAATGAAAAGACGAGAAAACAAGCCATGCGAATCTTCTTGTTAAACTGACTTACTGACTATACAGACTGAATTATGCTGGACCTTCATACTTAACTAGAGTATTCTCTTCAACACTCTCTCTAAGGAAGTTCTAGAAGTAATAGGGAGCCACAAATCTTGGGTATGGATTACACAAGACACCTACTAAGGAATCACCACAATGACACCACTCTGTAGTCTGGAATATAGACATATAACTCCTAAATTAGGATAGAATTACCAGACCTTTGGCAATACAACTTCTTACTTTCAAGCTTAGCAAACTTCTCGAATATCCCTTAACTATATTATTCCCTATAAATATCATATTCATTCAATTCAGCTTAAAATTCTCATATGAGCATTGACAAATTTTTTTTTCTACTAATGTCTAAAATAGCTTAATCCTTACACCGCCATCAAGCCTAACTCTAAATCACAAAAATACAACATGCTACACCACGCTATTATTCTAAACCATATGATGCCACCTTCTATACCTCTTTTAAAAATCATATCCTAAGCATAACATGCCTTACCACTTCAGTGACTACTCTGAACTCTTAATATGAAGTCGCTAATGCATATGGCGACCTTCCACTACAATCCCAAAACGTCATTCAAGCCTAATTTATAACCACATGTTAACTTCAAGGCAAACACCCATAAATACATACTTCACATAGTTTCTAAACTATTATCAATATAACTCCCACACGCTATCCTAAAAACATACACACACAAACTTTTCCACTAACCATCATATTTATCAAAGACTTGGCCCCAAATCTTACTTTATACTTATGGCCGTATCTAAACAAGCATACTATGATCTTCCATCAACAAGAACATTTACATCATCATCACTATCATAGCATAGGGTGGGTCACAAAAAGGTTAAAGCATAAGACCCTGAAACATAAAAAGATTTTTATACGGGACTGAGCACACTATAAAGAGTGAGTACATGTGTCATGAGTTGCATGACCTCAACTAGAGTTCATAACATAAGGAATGTGATTCCGACTGCTTGAATGAACTAGAACTCATTATCTCGGAACTGGAAGAGTACGTGACTCTCTATCATATACAGAAATCATGAACTACTATCACAGAACTGGATCGTAAGGCATGAGTAAGCATCCGAATAATAAAAAAAAATATTGAGGAAGGAATGGGTTGAGATTCACCCTCAATTTCTGATGTTCTAAATCATACTGCATCACTACTAGAATCTGAGAGCCTCACTTGGTCATTCGTTCTATTATCTCCCCCTTAGCTTCAAGTCATCATCTAGAGTTTGGGAGATCCCTTACCAAATTCTAACTGAACTTCACTTACTGCACTCTAGGGTCTAAAAGAAAACAAAAATGACAATACATGCATATCGTAGACTTAACCCGAATGACTACCTTCTGGGATACACTCTATCTTTCCATAGCCACCAATAGTCATAGTATAATGCTTGCACACTTATATCTATCGGTTCAACCTTCAAAACTCAAACTTAGATTCTAACACTTAACATGGCTATTTAGATCACCATATACCATCTAACTAGTCTTTTTCCACTTAACAATTCAATGGTACCACTAGCCACACAAATTATGTAATAGCCTTAGAAAAAAATGCCGCAACCTCATATCACCTTGGCATACTTCTACACCATACCTACAACATTATACTTCATTACGAATCAATTTAACTTAATCCATTTCATACACCGTTCAAGCCTATTAGATCAATTTCATATAACTATCATTGATAAGAAATCATCATATCCACCTTTATGAACTTCAACTGTTCAAACTTAATGTCTAGTGCTAAACATGATTTTACAACCCAACCTTACGCATGATTCTCACTTGGAAACCATGAAATAAACATCAAGAAACACTAGTACACTAGAACTTCATAACAACAATAATCGACCTTGACCTTACGGTCTTCCTTATCATAACTCATTAGCACGTACTATTTCAACACATCAAGCCTACTAATATTTATTCCCACAAACATACATCATTAATCTCATGCCACTATTCTTACATCCACATCCTACATTAGATTCAATCCAATGGTCTAGCATCAATCATCTACCACCAATGACGAGGGCAACATAATATACTAATCCATCAAATTGGAACATTCTATCCCAAATACTTCAAAATCTATTACATACCTTCTCATAAGTAGTACTAGTTTACAACTACCAACAAAATAAGGTCAAGGGGTAAGGTCACATAATAGACATGATCAACCTTAATCTTATATTATAACCCCATACAATCTTTTCTACTTATACGTATTCTCACCTCATACTTACTCACTCAATCAAACATTTAGACTGCCTTCAAATTCCTCAAACAACCATGAGTCTATAATCATAACTTACTCGCTAATATAGCCATTTTCACATTCAAGCAACCAACAAATCACCCTGAATAACAACTCCTTCTCTACCTTATACTAAACTAACTCACAAGGATGAATTACCTCTTTACCAACTCAATCACATGCAAACAGATTCATCCATACATATATTAAACCAATGAAAGAACAACAAGTTGCTAGTGAATCGAAACAGGCCTCACACGGCTTCACTAGACTTTGATTTTGTATTTTGAACAAGAAAATGAGATGGATGACAAGGCAACTATGCTAGTGTATCAAAAGAGCCCCACACGGCTTCACTAGACTTCAAATTTTTTTTTCAAAAACACCATGATAACAAGATTACATATTACAAGGGATAGAAAATTGACACATAATATACGTATTATTCTGTATAAATAAAAATCTGAGTAAAATACTTCCTCCATGGACTACCATACCGTCCACACACACTGCTAGCTACCACATTAGTTTATCACTATAAAGGGGTAAATCATCCTCAAACATTAGTTATTCAACTGAAATATTCATTTACACAAAATCACCCTCACTCTGAATTCTAACTTTGTGACATTACATCACCAACTTCTTGGTCCAATATCACTACCAATAGGTCATGGAAACAACACTTTAACTTATGCTACTATTCGGGTGGAAATACAGTTCCAACATTCTGCTATACATTGTCCACATCTTAACAAGATTTGGAGAGTAACTAGATACACTTAAAACCTTAAGCTGGAATGCACGATTCCATCAGGATCAATATTTACATCAGAATCAACACATATTGATGCACTAACAGACTCCTATCGAGTCTTTGCATAATTTTTAAGACCTTATAGGACTCAATCGAAAAGGACTATATCATGTAGATTCAAAACTTTTTGCACTTGAATCAGCCCAATAATGGGACATGTCTGAGAACATCAGAGTAAGGAAAAAATATGGGATGACTTTACTTTCATATGGGCGACATCATAGCATGAATTAGAGCATGAAAGGGGAACATTCTGACTCTATTGCACAAACTAGAACATGAAGAAAGAGAGACATTCCTAAACGCCTAGTAGCCTCCTGCTTACTAATAAATGCTAAATGAAATAGAAGACTCCAGGCCTTCCAAAATAAAGAAAGCCCACCACTTGATTATGCGATCTATCGGAAGATATTTACTAGTTATCTGGACCCCTAGACTGTGCCTCCAAACTTGGGAGGGAAGGGGTTCAATACAAAAGTACTAGTACGCAGAGAAATCAAAACAGAAGTATAATATTTTTACACAATATAGGTGAGAGTCATTATAAAGCAGTTTCATATCAAATCATTTGAAAACACATGAGCATAATGTAATTGTTTTCAATAAC
Organism: Capsicum annuum; assembly: GCF_002878395.1. NCBI lineage: Eukaryota > Viridiplantae > Streptophyta > Magnoliopsida > Solanales > Solanaceae > Capsicum > Capsicum annuum. The sequence continues at coordinate 6,525 of NW_025884308.1, forward strand.
AATGAAATGCAGCTGAGCTAGGTGGAATACCCTACATAATTTACACCAACTGTCAATCCCCGGTTGCCGCCGAGATTAGAGTATACGTGAGGGGAAGACACACAAGATCGCACAGCATGGTGTCTCGACCCAATGGTAGTGCCCAAGATCACTTAGCCCGGGATCCTACCTATAATCCCAATTTGGGAATGACATAAAGTCATGTACTCAAGATCACTTAGCCTGGTACCAAATTCCCGTGTCGACAAACACGGTTTCCAGCGATGAGCCCTTACACTAAAACGCCTTCTTTGGGCATCCACCTATCTCATGTAAAATCAATGCATTCAAATTTCATCTAATTCAATCACATATCATATTCTATAGGGTATCGTCATACCCGACTTGCAAGCCATCAATATCACATCATTCTTCTCATTCAACCATTGTATTCAACATGTTTCAACACAAATAGCCCTCTCATTTTCAAGTCAAAATCATATCAATTCTCAAAACATTTCATGTCATGCTTTTCAAGATGTTTTCAAACAATTTACATCATATGAACTTTTAAAACCAATTCACATCAAGAGTGGTATTCCATATCATTCATGCTCTCAAGTTAACATCTTTTTGGAATACATGCATATACATATATCATATAGCAAATCACTTTGGGAGTAGGCCGAAGGGCCAAATCAATATCATAAAACATTTAAAACATAATCATATTTGTAATTTCAAAACCCCCATTTGAAAACATGAATTTTTAAAGCCCATGAGATTTTTTGAGATAACCCCACGTACCTCGATTACTACGAATATTAGGAGCTTCTTGAAGCCTACGTTGAGAGGATTCCAAATATGCCATTAGTTTCTAAAACTCACGGTTGAATCTTGAGTTGCTTGAATTTTTATTTTGAAACCGTAGAGATAGTTCTTGAACAATTTTGATGAATGAAGGTGTATTTTGGGGTCTTTGGGAACTGAATTTCGTGTTTAGGGTTAAGTAAGGGTGGAAAAGGACCATTTTGCCCCAAAAACTGAGTGTTTAAGTCACTTGAAACCTATCCATAGGCGCTGCCTATGCTATCGCCTATGTTTACATAGGCGCCGCATATGCTATCACCTACGTTTACATAGGCGCTGCCTCTGCTATCGCCTATGTTTACATAGGCTCCGCCTACTACTTTGAAAGGTCATAACTTCTTGCTCGGGTGCCGGATTTTAGCAAAATTGGTATCGTTGGAAAGCTAACTCGAAGACCTATCATTTGACACATAGTAGTCTCTCTAATTCGTCATATACAGAGAGTTATGGTTGATGGAATCTGACACAAATTACAACATCCACTAAAACTTAATCGATCGAAATAGTTTCAACTCGTCCTTGAGTTGAAGGACCTCTATGGTCTAAATTCTAGATTGAATAGATTCACATACTACGCAAATAAATAACATGACATATTGGCATAAAATTTATGGTTTCGGGATTATCAACGCATCAAAATCATGGTCTATATTGTAGCACGAAATGCGGGGTGTTACAGTGTTTCACATATAGCTAGTAGTGGTGTGTGTTCACCTGGTGATACCACTTGATGCTAGTAGCAATGAATTGATACTTAATGAGTAATTACAATGGAAGGTCCAAAAAAAGGAATTTGATATTCAAAAGGTTCATTACAACACAGAGCAAATAAAGTACGATAATGCCTAAAAAGGGAAAAAAGATAAGTTTCTGTCATCGGATTTTGTGCCATTGCCAGTCATCACAGCACCCAAATTCACAGCTAACACCGCACACAACAAGCCTGGGTAGTGCCTTGCTGATTGCATAGAGCTTTTCCCTCTTGTCAACTATGCGAGAAATTCCAACACAAAGCCAGAGCAAACCACGAAAAGCGTGCTGGGGCGAAGGTAGCATCAGCAGACCTCGACAGTTGCAAAGAACAACTCTTTACAGTTGACTATTGTTGTGGTTTGGTCTATCCATCAGTATCTGTATTGCAGCATCAATGACCTCATTACAGAATCTTAAAGATAAATCAGATAATGCCTTAGCAGCAGATATAATGGTACAAATAGTTGCATCAGTTATTTTGGGAATGTAACCAACATCCAACATTGATAACGTCTTGCAAATTTTCCTACCAATATGAATAAAGACTTAATTCCCTTGTCAGTTACTCTCTGCAGCCTCTGATGCACAACTGTACAATCGATAAGTCTCCCGTACCAAGAAGAGCAAGGTTCGTAATTGAATTAAGGTTGTCCTCATGCAGTCTTCTAACTAGTGAAGCTTTGGAGCAGTTTTCCTCATTGAGTAAGTTGGAGGTACTCAACACAGGTGGGTGTGAATGCATTGGATACCAGGCTCCTTTCTACATATCAAAAGTTACTACCCTCACAATACTAAACTTTGCAAAAGCTTGCATCACCCATGTGGGTCTTGAGTTTAGTATTGTGAGGGTAGTAACTTTTGATATGTAGAAGAGAGTGGTCTCCAATGCGTTCGCACCCACTTGTGTCGAGTACCTCCAACTTACTAAATGAGGACAAATGCTACAAAGTTTCACTAGTTAGAAGACTGCATGAGAACAACCTTAATTCAATAACGGACCTTGCTCTTCTTGGTGCGGGAGACTTACTGATTGTGCAGTTGTGGATCAGAAGCTGTGAAAGAGT
>NW_025884309.1:0-26747 GCF_002878395.1 Capsicum annuum
ATACAATAATACTCACTTCTTCTAATGAATATTCCATGGATTTTTTTTATAAGTGGACTCCATATAAGTCATCAAATTAATTTAAAATATCAAAAGTTAACATAGAATTTTGTGTCTATTTTATCATTTTTTATAAAATATTATCAATTTTTTAATGTTTAGATGATCTATAATAATTAAGTAGGGGTGATATAATAAAATCACAACTGAAGCAATTGAAGAAGACATGTCATGAATGTTTATTATATTTTTTAAATTAAATATTATTAATTTTTTAATACGTAAATGAGTTATAATAATTAATTAGGAATGCTATATAAAATCACAGTTGAAGCAGCTGAAGTAGAAATGTCATAAATATCTATTTACTTTTTTAGTTATGTATTATTAATTTTCTAATATGTAAATAACTTATAATAATTAATTAAGTATGATATAGTAAAATCACGGTTGAAACAGTTAAAGCAGACACATCATAAATATCTACTTTACTTTTTTAATTAAATATTATCAATTTTTTAATACAAAAATAATTTATAACAATTAATTAAGAATGATATAGTAAAATCACTATTGAAGCTGCTAAAGCAGGTATGTCGTCCACAAGCTGCCTGCTTCAGCAGCTTATCCTCACTTATATATTAGTATAATAGATAATAGATAATAGATATAGATAATAGATATATACGTGTGAAAGAAGTTATTGAAGCAGGCAGCTTGTGGACGACGTGCCTGCTTCAGTCGTGATTTTACTATATCATTCCTAATTAATTATTATAAGTCATTTACGTATTAAAATATTAATATTATTTAATTAAAAAAATAAAATAGATATTTATGTCATGTCTGCTTCAGTCGTTTCAGTCGTAATTTTATTATATCATCCCTAATTAATTATATAAGTCATTTACATATTAGAAAATTAATAATATATAATAAAAAAAAGTAAAATAGATATTTATGATATGCTTGCTTCGACTACTTCAACCGTGATTTTACTATATCATTCTTAGTTAATTGTTATAAGTCATTTACGTATTAGAAAATTAATAATATTTAATTAAAAAATACAATAGACATTTATGACATGCCTGTTTCGGCTGCTTCAATCGTGATTTTATTTTATCATCCTTAATTAATTAATAATATTTAATTAAAAAAATAAACAATAGACATTTATGACATTCGTGCTTCAGCTACTTCAATCGTGATTTTTTTTATATCACCCCTAATTAATTATTATAGATCATCTAAGCATTATAGAATTAATAATATTTCATAATAAAGATAAAATAGACACAAAATTATAAGTTAACTCTTGATATTTTAAATTAACTTGACGACTTATATGGAGTCCACTTAAATTTTTGTCCACAAGTACGTTTTATAGTATTTTATGATATCGCTTCTAATTAGTTAACCATTGATGTTTTAAATTACTTGAAGACTTATACGGGGTCCATGTAAAAAAATTCACAAGTAACCTTTACAGTAATTTTATTATATCACTTCTAAATAGATATTATAAGTCACCTAAGTATTAGATTATAAATAATATTTAATAATAAGGATAAAATAGATTTAAAAATATATAAATTAAAATGATCGGATGAAGTACTTTGCAATAGTAATATCTGTGTCAAAAAAAGGTATGAAAGTAGTACACCTTTTGAGATCTAATGATTAGATTCAAACAAAAAATTAAATACATATTTACGATCTAAGATTTGAGTATTCAAAATATCAATTTTTATTAGGTACAACTAAATTAAGCATAAAATACGTAAACAAGGAAATTAATTTTTTAAACACTTTTTCATTTCGGTGATTGACATGCTTGCAGACCACTATTTGCTCCGTAATTTACTACATCACCTCTAATTAATTATTATAAATCATTTAAGTATTAAGAAATTAATAAATTTGATAAAAAAGATAAAATAGATATAAAATGATAAATTAACTCTTTATGTTTAAATTAACTTGATATCTTATATGAGGCACAATTAAATTATTTTCACAAATATTTTTTATCACAATTTTGCTATATCACTTCTAATTAGTTATTATGAATCATTTAAGACATGTCTGCTTTGCTACTTCAATTGTGATATTTACTTAATTCTCGAAATTATATTGGTGTCACTTAAATTGAAATAGAAGAAAAAATATTATAAATTAGAATAGTTAAAAACTTAAATTATTCAAAACTATTTAATAATAACAATTCATTTCACTGCTTTCATAATAATTTTAAAGATGGAATGTAAACAATTCATTTCATTGCTTTCATAATAATTTTAAAGATGGAATGTAAACAATTCATTTCATTGCTTTCATAATAATTTTAAAGATGGAATATATATACAGCCTCCTAAACTATTCCACTTTTTTCGTATAGGCACCTCAATTAAGACAGGTACCTATTGAACCCTTTACTCCTTCACAAATGGTTTCAATTGAGCCCAATTTGCTGACGTGACAAAAATTATAAAATGTGTGTAATACACACGCTAGTGACGTGGCAAAGTGGCAAATCAAATAATGACACGTATTATTTTAACTTAAAATAATTTTAATTTTTTTAATATAATTAAATTTAAATTAAAAAAATAAACTAACACACTCCCACCCCACCAGCCTTTCTCTTCCAACCCCCCACCCCACCCAACAGCCCTTCTCTTCCACCCCCTCCCCCTAATTGAACACAGCCCTCCCCCCTTTTTCGTCTATTGAATAGCCCCCTCCCCTTTTCATCAACTGAACAGCCCCCCTCGTCGATTGAACATTACCCCCCTCATCTGCTTAGGAGCGAGCTGATTGTGGAAACTGAAAGGAAAAAAATGTTTTGGGGATTTGAGTTGGAAAATAGTGGTGAAAAGATTTGGGTAGTGCGGAGGAGGGAGGTGGAGAGATGGTGAGCAGTCGGGCAATGATTATTCCGGCCATCGGTGATGTGACGGAGTATAGAATCGTGAAATTTGTTTGAAGTTAAAATTTGTTTGGATAGTATAATTTGGTTTTGCTAAATTGTATGCTTCTCATACATATGAAAATATCACACTTGGAAAAATTATTAAAAGTCTTCTAATTTTATACAATCATACTATATGCGTGCAGACAATAATTCATAAATAAGATATCGAAATATCCTAAAATGATAAATGAATTGATATTCTTTTTCTTGGTTGTAGCCATTAATGGAGGAGAAGAAGAAGATATGGAGAAGAAATGAAGATGGTGGTTATATTTTTATTTTTTAAAAAATTTATTTCAAGTTTCTTTTTTTTTGATTGGTTGGGATTTTTTATATTTAATCTTTTTACTAATTATGGCTTCTCACTTTCCATTTGGAGAGTGTATTACACATGCCACACCAAGTTAGTGCCACATCAGCGATTGTGTTCAATTGATACATTTTATGAAGAAGTAAAGAGTTCAATAGGTACATGATTTAATTAAAGTGTCTATACGGGAAAAGTCAAATTGTTGAGGGGCCTGTATATGTATTTAGCCAATTTTAAAAATTGAAGTTTACCATATTAGGCCCGTGCTCAGCACGGCCTAGCGCCACTAGTTCTACAAATAAGTGTTGGTGAATCTATAATATAATGTTTCAAAGCACATAAGCAACGATTTGTATTTCTTACAATAAGAACATGTATTTTCATTAGCCTTTCTTTAAGGATAAATTACACAAATTCGTAACTTAAGAGACTATATTACTTAATATCTCTTACTTTTTTTAAAATTTACATAAAATCTCAATTTTCAACTTTACTCTTGATACATATCAACAAAACTCCACATCCTATTTTTATTCCACTATTAACTCATTCAAGCTATTTTTTTTCCAAAGGTTTCCTTCCCTAAAATATCTCCCTATTTATCAACAATCAAATCATCTTCCTTCTTGATTTTTCCTCCTTCATTAACGCATGCAGTTTTTTTTTTCCTCTCCTAAAATCTCTCCTATTTTTTTAAAAATCTATTGATACATATATAATTTTTTTATTTATTCATACATGCTTATTCTTTTAATGGTGATTCATATAGATGATAAATATGACATCATTATATGGGCATTATGGTGATTCATACAATAGATACAGTTTGTGTGATTTTTAACGGGTGATACATATTGTATTATGGTGATTCATATGGTAGATAAAATTATTTATTTCAGTTATTGGGTGATTCATATAATATTAATGAGTGATATATATGATATTATGATGATTCATATGTTACTTCTCTACCTAGGGTAAAGTGTGACAACTAAAACTAAATTAAATGCTTATTTAATTTATTCTTCTAGAATTTCACCCATGGAATTTCATCATAATGCTATTGCAGTTGTATTTATATCTATAAATTAATTTTTTATACCCTTTTGCTCAACCAAATGGTGAATTATTAATCATTAATCCATGTAAAATTAGCTTCTTCACAATTTGACAAAAATTGTTTCATTTTGAAAAAAAAGTTAAATCACATCACAGGCTCACAGCATCAAATATAGTGGAAAAAAACATGCTCCCTCGTTCAAAAATGTTATACAGAGACAAAATGGTTAGGTTGAAAAATGGATAAATTAAACAAATTTCAAACTTAAGAGATTATATTACCTAATATTCTTTACTTTTTTTAAATTTATTAATTCATTATATAACTGATTATGTGTGATTTGCTCCACAGAATAAAAGAGAATTTATTATTTCCTTAAATAAATATATTTATCGGTTTCAAATGTATCAATTTTTTATATGTATCACCATATAACATATGTATCACTATTTAAAAAAAAGGAAATAAAATGTAATTAACAAAATATTCGAGATTTTATGTAATATCACTTAAATATTAAGGGATTTATATAAGTTACCCGAGAAAGTTGAAGAATAGGTATCTTTTAAGTCATGAATGAATGATTGGTGACATTGACCAACAGATAGGGTCAAACATTATTAGGAAACTTGATCAAGTTAATTGTGGGCTTGATTAATATTTTCAAAACTTTCTAATCTTTTCAAAAATACAAATCAGCCCAACCCACACCCTCTTCAATCCAAATCAACCACTCTCTCCTCTCTCTCGACAGCTTCTCTCAACTCTCTCCCAACCAACAGTTCTGCAAAATTTCTCCCGTCAACCCTCGACGACAAATAGTTGGGCTTCGTGTTCCCCTCTTCAATTCAATCAACCTGTCTCTCATCCCTCTCTCGACATCTTCTATCAACTCTCTCCCAACCAACTGTTCAATAAATTTCTTATTTCAATCCTTGGCGACTTCAACATCCGACTACAAATAGTTGGGATTCCAGTTCCTTTTTGACTTCAATCGATGTGACAGCCTTGTCTCCGACAACAACTTCGAATTCTTCATCGGTCCTTTTCTTCTTTCACAGGTAAAAATTTATGGCCTTTTTAGTTTTGAAGAAAACGAGGAACTTGAGCCAACTTTTCTTATAGTATTGGTTAACAATTTCAATATTTGTTGCACTAATTTGAAATGCGGTCTGAATAAAATTCTAATTTCTGGTATTTCTTCTCTTCTCTTTTCGAAGTGAATTATGATATTTTGTTGTTTGTTGCATTTTTTTGAAGTTTGATTTTTATTGTTTATGTTTATTAAAATAAAAGGACAATTTGGTTTGATTTGTTCTGTTTTTGTTCTTGGTAAAAATGGTGAAGTTGTTGTTGTTGTTTTTTGTTTAACAAAATTGTGCTACTGTTTCCTCCGATAGATTACCCATCTAGTGCAATATATTAACCATCTGATGCACTAGAGGAACCATCAGATTACAATTCTGAGACAACAGATTAATAATATGATGCAATAGCTTTACCATATGTTGCAACAGATTAAGTTATATCTATTCTAACCCCAAAAAAGCACCCCGTACACCCAAAAAAGGCAAAGACAAGTCATGTGATCGTGATGACCTCGTGTCCATTGTTGGTCCAAGCTTCAAAAATAAAAATTTGATAGAAGTGTTGAAAGGTAAAGGACTTTCAAAGAAGCACAAACAGTCATTGTGCTTGGTTTGGTTTGTACATAATATTCTTTGGGCGAGAGACGTTAACAACAACATAAGCCTCGGTTTAATAAAGCTCTCCGAGGATCTTGAGGTGTTTAACAGCTATCCATGAGGGTATGAAAGCTTCAAAATAACTATCAAATATTTGTTGACTCCATTAGCTCCAAAGACAGTCAACTTATATGGCTTCCCATTGGCTTTCATGGTAAATGTTTTTTTTTTCTATTATGATATCATTCATTTTTTTTGCTCAATAATGGTTTTGATTTATTGGCATTATTTTCTAGGCTTGGGCATTTGAAGCCATTCCTTATTTGAGACAACAAGTGAACTACCAGGAAGAAGTTTCTTGTCCAAGAATCTTGAGATGGTTGTCGACCAAAACTCATAAAAATGCAAAATTTCTTGATCTCTTCAACCCCGAAGGATGCAGTAAGTATAATTATAATTAATTTTTTCTTTTAATTAATGTTTTTTTTGAATGATCTAATCATCATTCTAATATATGTAATGATTTATGTTAGAATGTTCGTCCATCACTAGTTCCGACCAATCGAGAGTTGAAGAAGCCATTTTTTCTTACTTTACGGTCTGTGAAAACTTTATTGGACCCTAAGGTCATCTATAGAATAAAAATGGAATTGTTTGGAGAAACAATCATTACAAGAAAAACAATTTGGATGGTGCGCTTGTTGTTGTTGATGGAGCTGTTGGTGGTGGTAGTGGTGTTGTTATTGGTGCTAATGATGCTCCTCTTACAGTATTTAAAATAAACCATTATGAGTATGATCATACTGGTTATACAGATTTTGCCTCTCCCAACGAATGTTCTGCATGCAAATGTCAAGACTGCAGGGCGAAACATGATGTAGTGACTAATGCTATTAATGCATTAACTGCTTTTGTAAAGAAATTGAAATCTAAGAGGGGTCTTATTCCATCAAAGAGGATTTTATTTCCATCTGCTCCATTAGAGATTAGGGATAAGAGGAGAAGGAGAGTGATTTTCAAGGCATTATCAAGCATCCAAAAAAGTAAAATTGCAACTCCTCTGTCTGCGTGTTGCACTAAGCAACGTACAATGTCCAAAGGAGAGCAGCACGAGCTGAAGAAGGTGAATATATTATATGTCTTCCAACTGACAAAACAAACAGACACATATCTGTTTCAACAGATGACACATGTGCTAAAAATTATCAAAAAGATATATACATCTGTTGCAACAGTTGACTAACCTATCGCACCAAATACTTTATCTGGTGCAACATATGTCTCATCTATTTTAGTAAATCAAATAGATCTTCGTACAACTTTTATTTGTACTAACAGACGACCTATCTGCTGCAACAGATGATTCATATATTACAATGGATGGTTCATCCGTTGGAAATTATCACACAGGGTCTTCCTCATATAGAAATTTGTCCCAACAGTTGATTCATTTTTGCAATAGAAATATAATATGTTTGGGATAATTTAAAATAGGAGGAAGACCTGTTTGATTTACTAGAAGAGATGAGTTATCCTTTTCCGTTTTGTTGTATCTCTGTGATTAGCATTGACGAATTCTGGCTTTCCAGGTGGATGTAGAAGAAGCTACTACTGAACAACATTGATAATATGCTACTTTTTTTTATGGAAATAACGAGAACAAAAAGAGCAGAAACCGTACGCAAGTGGCAATCAAGATCGATGACGAGCAAAGCCGAATTTCATAGCATCGGATGAAGAACAACTTATCCATACTGAGTAGATCTTTATAGCTTGAACCTGTCAAAGCAATCCTTGGCAGTATACTTAAATTGTTGTTGATGTATTTGTTGAGATCTATACCCATAACAATTTTTTTACATTTCATTTATTCGTTGACTTATTTCAGCTAATTTATGAAGGCTTCGATTTATTTTATTTTGTCTATGAATTTTATTCATTCCTTATATTTGAACTTATTAATTGAAAAGGAATACTAGATTCAAATATTGCAGCAGATAATGTATCTGTTGCAACAGACAACACGTCTATTGGAAAATTCAAATAGATTTAGACATATGTTGCAATAGGTAGGTGGTTTGTTGGAATTTATAAAACAGTTCTTTCCACTGTTGCAACAAATGGAATTTAGATAAAAACATCAAGATAATGCAACAGATAAAACATCTATTGAAAAAAAAGAACAGATTTTGACATATGTTGCAACAGATAAAGTCCATCTATTGGAATAATCGAACAGATTTATACATATGTTGCAACAGGTAGGTTATCTGTTGGAATTTATCAAACATGTCTTTCCACTGTTGCAATAGATGGACTTTAGATAAAAACATCGAGATAATGCAATAGATGACCAACCTATTGCAACAGATAAACTATATGTCAGAACAGGCAAGATAACTGTTACAACGGATGGAGAATCTGTTGCATTATAAAAATTTAACTTTTGTTGGACATAAAAAATTGCAACTACGTTTAAAATGGTTAAAGTGGATTAAAATAAAAAAGGCGCAATCCATCGACGGTGTTCACTTAAAACACCTAAAATAAAATAGGAATCAAGTAGACACGTTCATTTTAAAGACATACAATAAAATAGGCATCAAATGTGTTAGTGTTAGTCCTGGCACATTTCGCTGACTTGCCGTCACTTGGCCCCCAACGGTCATTCCATCTTCCTCCTAAAATTTAACCCTAAATTCCTAAATCTTCTTCTTCATCGTCATCTTCTTTTATCTATCCAAATTTTTCAAATTATTACTTTCATTTTTCCAACTGACCTTGACAATGTCGAGCGCATCTTCCACTGTTTTTTGTGATTGAGATTTTTGATATTATAAGTGCGGTCATGAAGCTCCGTTAAAAACTTCTTGGACTCAACAAAATCTGGGTTGTAGGTTTTTTACTTGTAAGATTTCAAAGGTAATATTTTTTTAATTTAATTAATTGATTAATTATTGACTTGTAATTATTTTGTAATTGTGTTCTCTTTTTTATAGAAATTGGGTGGATGTGATTACTTTGATTGGTATGAAGAATGACACCCTTACAAGCAAATCATGTAATCTGGGGTTTGCTAAACAAAGTCAAGACTTCTGAAGAGAAACAAAATTGAGCAAGACGATACTACATTGTTGCCGTTATTGCTACTGGTTTTGTGTTATTGGACACATGGATATTGAAGTCTAATTGTTGAAATTTTCATGATGGTGTGTGTATTTGATACTGGTTTGTTGTCGACGAGCACATGGATATTCAAGCGTAACTGTTGGAAAATATCAAAAAGATTTAGGCATATGTTGTAAAATTTAGGTTATCTGTGGAAATTATTAAGAGGTCTTCCCACTGTTGCAATAGATTAGACTTAGATTATTAGATTATTCATAGAAATTATCAAACAGGTCTTCCCACTGTTGTAATAGATTAGACTTAGATTATTAGATTATTCAAACAGGTCTTTCCACTGTTGCAACAGATTGATAATCTAATCTATTGCATTATCAAAAACTCAACTTTCATCAAAAAAAAATTATTACCACTACATGTACATGTAATAAAGTGAAGGGTGACTTGAAATTAAAAATTTCTATTTCACAGGCTCTTCTATGTACACAGGCTTCAAGCGTCCAGTTAGTACCCCATAAGCCCAGACCTCTTGCAGGTTTGCTATAGCGTTGTCATACAGAAAATGCATTAGCTCAGCCATTTCTGTGTCGGTCAGTAAATATTCGATGTGTCCACGAGCGAGCGAGCCGCTCGCTTTAGCGACATCATCTTTTGGAAGGATCATTCCCCTGTTTCGACCTTCAAAAGTCCATGATTTCTTCATCAACACTTCCTTTGACAAATGATTATCAGTTTACTCTGCCTTAATAAGATGGGTAATAGCACCATCTGTGGCTCCATGAGGAGAAAAAGATCGAAATCATCGACGAGAGGTACGTTGGAGTCATAAACATTGATTTTTCCCTCCTCAAGTAGTATCTCAACAGTCCGATTATGCATGTCATTCACGCTAATGACTGCAAGAATCCTTTTTTCCTTGGTCCAGCTCTTACCATGGGGATTTGTCCAGTTCCCTCTAACATATCTTAACGTTTCTGCTTCATCCAAGACCAACGTAGGAATTAGGAAATCAAGTCCCATGCCAAGGGCTGACGCCTCTCCATTGAGTTTATCGTACCTATCCTTGAGCTTCTTGCAGAAGTCGAGGTCCATTATCCTATCGGCAGTGTCATAAGCTTCCTGGTACGTTAATTGCCTTTTCCTCATGAGGTAGAGAGTTATTTCAACATGATGTAAGATAAGAAGTCAATTTTTAAAGAAGTCAATTTTTAAATAGGTTAGTAATTGTAAAGATGCAACGGATGGTCCATCTATTACATAGGATTCTCTGAATCAATAATCCAACGCAAATTATGCAACAGATGGATAATAAGTTGCAACAGAACCACAACCAGTTGCACCAGTATACCCAGCTGTTGCAATAGATGTGAAATCTTTTGTGTAGCTTCTTCTTTATGGGGTAGATTAGAAGGGCTAGGTTAGGCAAAGTAAACTTGCCTTGTCCTCGTACGGCATACGAATATCAGTCATAGTCTGGAAGTCTTGGAGGGAAAAGGGAGGCCTGGGGTAATCTGGTGCACCTAGCTTGGCATTCTTGGCTTGTCGCAGATCCCTCTTCTCTTCGGTACCAAGTTCCGCGTCTATGTCCACCTTCTTGACTGGCCCCTGAACTTCTACAACTTTTGGAGAGGAAGGAATTGTAATTTCTTTTGATTTCCGAGCAGAGAGTATGTCTCTAATTGCTCTTTTTTTCTCCTAACCAACATTGTAGGAGTGTGTGGCTCCCTCACCTTCTTGGATGGTATGACACACCTATTGGATTTGAATTCCTTGATAGCTTTAGAGATATCCTCTACTTTTTCAAAGAGGTTTTCCTGTCTGTCCTTGCACTTATCGCATTCGCAACGAGAACATAAGGGTGAAGAAGGGTGAGAGAGACCTGTGTAAGGATGAAAAGGGGTGTTTTCAAATATATTTATTATTTAGTAGCAGCATCAGCATGACTACCACCAACACTAACAACTCTACCAGAAGAAGCACCCGGATCTGCCTTAGTATAAGGTTGGTTATGAAGAGCCTCAATATTAGGCTGACTTTGCCTAACATCTTTTCTTATGGCTATTGCTCCAGCCAATTCCTTCTTTATTAACTTCACCATTGGGTCTGTAATAGTATCAACATGATTAAGAGTAATATAAGAAGTCATCACCGACTCTTCCTCAGTAGGCACGATCCATGGATGCACAACCTATAAAAAAGAAAAAAAAGAGATGCATTTAAATCATATAATATAATAATTTTCACAGTTGGGCTACATTTAAAAAAAAGACCCATCTGTTGCATAGTTTGCAGTATATGGTTAAAATCCATTTGACTCTGGTTCAGAAAAATAGAGCAACACATGGATAATCTGATGCAAATCAATCATCTGTTGCAACAGCTTCATAAGATGGGTAATCTATTATGCCACAGATGATCTATACGTCGCAATAGATGAACGATATATTATCAAATTAAACATATGTTGCATAATTTTCAGTAGATGGTTAATCTTTTAGGAGTCGGGTTCAGAGAACCAAATCTACAGATGGGTAATCTGATACAAGATATACCCCGTTGGAATAAATATCCCATTTGGTGCATCTGATATAACATCTCATGCACCAAATATAACATCTGTTCAATATCTTTCTTATCTTTGAGTAGAATTATTTTACTTGAAGAAGACGTACTGCATCATTCGGAGGGTTAAAGAGATCAGCCTCTTTAATATTGGTGTTGCTCTTTGCAGCCAACCACCTAAACATCCTTGGATAAGAAACCTCATCCGGGTAATCCATTAACTGCTTTTGGTGGGGAGGAATGACTTCAAATGCCCAAGCCTAAAAAGTGTAAACAGGAAGCAAGCAAACAAAAAAATCATAATAACTATATTCAATATAAATTAATGGATGAGTAAAATTAGTGATTAATTTTACCATGAAAGCCCAAGGAAAGCCGTATAATGTGGTCCTCTTTCTTTTTCTGACTCTCCAATTCCTCCTCTTTCTCACTTTCATTCTCTTCATCACCATCTACGGACCCTTGTCCACCTCCCTCAATGTTGTTTTCATATCTCTCCTCAGCTTCACTTTTCCCTGACTGAGATTGTTCAGGAAGCTCCTCTGAATCCCTCTGTACTGTAGCCTTTTTTTTAGTGGTCAGATGTTGATCCACTTTCACTTTCTTTTCTTTTGGGAGACATGTTTTACCTACAGACAAAGAAAAACAAAAATTACATTACAGTTGATGTATACATAGCTTTTAAAAAAATACATTACAAACACCACGAATACCGACACACCAATAGCCACCACCATAAACACCACCAACCAATGCCAACAAACAAACAAACACCATGAATACTGACACCACCATAAACACCACCAACCAATGCCACCACCGATGCCACCACGATGACCACAAACACCACCACCACCACCACCACCACCAACACCATCCAACTATACCACGACAGTCAATGAAATACTGTGATGGAAACTAGGGATTTCTCAAGTTCTTCCTACGATTTTACCATCAAAACTCAAAATTGTAAAACCATTCTCGAAGATAATACAACTAAAAGTTTTATTTTTCATCATTAACTTAAAAGCCCTTATTTTTTAGAAAAAAAATAAATATAGAGCTCTTATCGAACTCTGTTGCCTACGAAGACAAAGAAAATGACTGATATAAGCAAGAATGATGTCGAAAATAACACCTATGTGGTCGAAAATAAGAAGAAAAGCGATTTTTTGTGGAGGATTGAGCAAATTTATTGAGTAGTTATTGTCTGTACTGTATTGTTGAGAGAAAGAGCCAAGCCTCAAGATTTGAAATGATGAAACATTTTGTATGGGTTGATTTATTTTGAAAAAGAATGACAAGTAGTTTTGAAAATATTAATTTGGTCCGAAATGATCTTAATTATTTTTAAAATCATAAAATATATGTGTAATTTTTAAAATCATATAAAAACAATTGAAGTTGTAGTTGGCCGAGTACTCTAGGAGGTGACCTTGTGAAAACTCACCTCTGATCCTAGATTAATCAATTTAGGAGTCTAACATATGAACTCAATTGAAATTGTAAAAAACAAATGTTCAACATGTTGCATCAAATTTCTCATCTGTTGTAAATTATCAATCAGATTAGGTAATAACAGATTACAAATCTAATGTAAATTATCAAACAAATTAAGTCATCTATTGCGACAGATTACCCATCTGTTGTAAATTATCAAATAGATTATCATATGTCACAACAGATTACCCATATGTTGTAAATTATCAAATAGGCGTTGTCATTTGTGGTGGCTGACCCTATGAGAACTCACCCCTAGTCCTAGATTAATCGATAGTTTACCCTATGAGAACTCACCCCTAGTCCCAGATTATTCAATTAAGGTATTAGTACCCTAGTCCTAGATTAATCAATTAAGGTATTAGTCTAACATATGAGATAGTAAGAATCAGTTCGGCTTAGAGTGATCGATCGCCGACTCTGGTCGGGAGACACGCAGTACCATTTTATCATGTAATTGATAAAAGACTCAATTGAAGTTGTAGTTGACCCTATGAGAACTCATATTCAATTAAGGTATTAGTCTAACATATGAAGTCAATTGAATTATATATAAACAAATGCTCAACCTATTGCAACAGACGTCTTTTCTGTTGGATCAAATCAAATAGATTATGTAATCTGTTGCAACATATTACACATCTGTTGTAAACTATCAAACAGATTAAGTCATCGGTTGTAACAGATTACCCACATATTGTAAATTATCAAATGGATTGAGTCATATATTGCAATAGATTACCCATTTGTTGTAAATTATCAAATAGGCATTGTCATCTATTATAGTTGACATTATGAGAACTCACCCCTAGTCCTAGATTAATCAATTAAGGTATTAGTTAGACATATGAGGTAGTAAGAATTGGTTCGGCTCAGAGTGATCGATCGATGACTCTTGTCGGGAGGAACGCAGTCCCGTCTCATCATGCATTTGCCAAAAGACTCAATTGAAGTTATAGTTGACCCTATGAGAACTTAACCTTAGTACTAGATTATTCAATTAAGGTATTAGTTGAACATACAAGGTAGTAAGAATTGGTTCGTCTCAGAGTGATCGATCGATGACTCTTATCAGGAGAAATACAGTACCGTCTCATCATGCAATTGCCAAAAAAACTCAATTGAAGTTTTAGTTGACCCTTTGTGCTCATTCATCCATCCTTAATTTCACCTAGATCAATATAGGTACTATTATTAATCTTAACACTAAGTTAATGAGAACACATTTCAACTCAGAGTGATAGATCGATGACTCGGGTCGGGATGAACGCAATACTAACACCATGCAAATGCAATGAGTCAATTGGATTTGTAATTGACCCTGTAAGCTCATTCATTCATCCCTCGTTCAACCTAGATTGATGTAGGTACTATTATTAATCTTAACATTAAGTTAATAAGGAGCTCATTCTTTCGTCCCTAGTTCATCCTAAATCAATTGCAATGAAATCCGTTGCAACAAACAACTGAGTTGTTGAATAATTTCAAATAGATAACAATATCTATTACAACAGATAACATTTCTTATTTAATTATCAAATAGACATTTGCATCTGTTATGACGAATGACTGAGGTGCTGGAAATTTTCAAACAGATATTGATATCTGTTGTAACAGATGAAGTTTTTGATTTAGTTATCAAATGACATTTCCATCTGTAATTGTTGGGATTTCTCAAACAGATATCTAAATCTGTTGCAACAGACAACATATCTGTTTGAAAATCTTTTTGTTTTCTTTTAATTTTAAAGCAAGCTACTGTCCGAGTAGAGAAAGTAGTAGTACTACTAAATGCGGTAAAAAATATTTCTTGGATAACTCAAAAATCTTATTGAGTAGTCTTGTCCTGTCTTTTCAATGTCACCTGTTTTCTTCCTCGTTCCCCTCAAATTATTAGTGAATATGAATTAATAAATATTGAAACCCCTAATAGTTCTTTCTTTTCATATTGACTTGGCACTTCCATTAAGAAAATATTAATTAGGGGTTTATTTTACTACCAAATTAGCCTTATTAATTATGCTTTGTACATATAAATTTGAATAAATACACTTTGTTTAGTCATTTAATATTAAGGATAGTACATTTAAAAATTAAAATTATCTGATCTCTTCTCTCCTCTCCTTCAGCCCTAAATCTCTCATATTGTTTCTTTCTATCCTCTTTAGGGTTATCACAACCTTTTTTTTCTCTCCTCTTTCTCAAAAATTTTCTTTTGGATCTAAATCGATCGATATTCATATCTTGTATTCCTCGACTGAAATTGTTGTTTTGACCCCCTTTTGACATTGTATGATATGATTCACTATAATTCTCATCTTCTTCTTGCAACTTTATTTACATTTTTTTGTTTATTTAATTACCATTTTCCCATATCATATTTATTTAAAAAATTTGAAGGAACTTTTAATTGTTGAATAAGCATACCGAGAATTTTTATTATAAGATGTAAAAAAAAGTCATCTATTAGGAGAAGTTTAAAACTTTTGTTGGCAGTATCATTTATTTTATGTATTTTGTTTGTTTCTTTGTTGTTGATGCTGTTATTGATGTTGTTGGTGGGGTTGGCATTGTTGAAACTTGTGGTGTAGTATTGTTGGTGGGTTTGACATTGTTAGAACTTATGGTGTGGTATAGTTTAGATGATGGGTGCTTCTTAGCATAAAAATAATGGAGTCCGAACAATCAACACAAGGAGTAAGAGACAAAAAAATAAAAATTTTAAAGTGAATAAGAAGAGAAGAGTTGGTTACCAAAATTTTAAAAATATCTGCTGAGTGTGAATTGAACTCAAGAACAAAAGAAATAAATAGTCTTAAGAACCCATAAACAACAATTAGGCTAACCAAACAACTCTTACTATGGGTGCTCACTGATTAGATTATATACATTTTTTTCTTTATTTTCCACATACATATATAAAGTTCGATACGAGTTCAATCTATGCTCGCGCACCCGGAGGACTCCATATGGGTCCTTCCCTTGTTGTTGATGGTGTTGGAAAATAGGATGTATGCTTCTTTGTAGTTGATGATGTTGTTGGAACAAATGTTGTTGTTTTCTTTGTTGTTTGTAGTTTATGCTGTTGTTGATGTTGCAACAGACGGAGCAACTGATGGAACAAATCAAACCACCAGCAAGGCTGCTATGTATTCCAATAGACTCCATATCTGTTGCATCAGACTCCATATCTGACGTAACAGACTCTAATCTGACGCAAACTATTCGAGATTTATGTGTTGTATGTGTTACTTAAATAAAATTGGTGACTTTATTAATATGTAAATTAAAAAAATGGATCTAAATACAATATTTTATCTTTTTGTTGTATTTTCGAAAGAAACAGATTGGTAATCTGTTGCAAACTATATTCCACCTGTCAGATAACTTACAACATATGGACAATCTGTTGCAACAGATGTATATATCAGTTTGCTTTTCCATCAGTTGTGGCATCTGTTGCAATTTGCTAATCAACTGTTTATTCAATTTCATTGAGAGCAATTGATTTTTCTAAACACTTCTTGTCCAAACTCAATTTTTGCTCTTGGACTACTTCTTTTTTTTTCTTTGCATCCTTCACGCTGGCTTCCAAATTCAATTTTTGCCCTCAATCCAATAGCAAAAATTTAGTTTGGTTGAAGGATGTAAAGAAAAAAAAGAGAAGCAATCCAAGAGCAAAATTGAATTTGGCCAAGAAGTGTTTAGAAAAATCGATTGATCTCAATGAAATTGAATAAACAGATGACTAGCAAGTTACAACAGACGCCACAGCTAAAGGAAATCAAACTGATATATTCATCTGTTGCAACAGATTGTCCATATATTGTAAGTATCTGGAAGGTGGAATATATTTTGCAACAGATTACCAATCTTTATCTTTCGAAAATACAACAAAAATACAAAATATTGTATTTAGATCCATTATTTTTTGTAATTTACTTTTTAATAAAGTCACCAGTATTATTTAAGTAACACACACAACACATAAATCCCGGATAGTTTCATTACTATTGCATTAAATCCTAAATAGTTTGCTCATTATATTTTATCCCGAAATTTCAAATTGTGATACATATGTTAAGCAGTGATACATATAGCATATGTATCACTAGTAAATATGAATCGGAAATTTTATGTAATTTAATTAAAATATTAAGGGATATTGTGTAATATGGTGTCTTAAATATGAAATTTGTGTAATTTTTCCTTTTAAGGGATATGAACAGTCTTGAATTTTTGTTTGACTAAGTCCAGTGTCACGGGCCTAATTTAGCCGCGTGCGGACAGCTTAACACTTGCGATATCGATGTTAAACTTAGTCCTAAACTCGCTCTAAATTCGTCCCCAAGAACCTTTGAACACTCACACAAACTCGAAAGGAAATAGCAAGAAAGACACTCGGTTTTGGGAGGCCCGAAGAGCCAATTTTCTGATTATATTACTTGAGTAAAAACAAGTATATCTCTGCCCAAGAGGGACTTTACAAGCTATATATAATGCCCCTTTGTTAAGGGATACAATAAATGCTAGTCAACATTACCCCATTTGGGCATGCAATCCATGAACTAGTAGAAAGGCCTTTGTCTAGTATGCTGTTTTTGTTGTGCAGCCACTGCCCAGCTGGTCAAGGCTTCAAAGTCCCATAAATATTGATCCGAGCTTGTATTCTGACCTCCCAAAGATGCCCCACGTTGGCCTTGTCACGAGACGTTGTGGGAGCCCCGTCGGGTTTCGAAATATGCCCGAAACGCTCGGAATTATGCCCAAAACGGGATGAATTTAATGGGTAGTGATGCGAGGCGTCACACTCTCCCCCACCTAATTTGGCGACGACCGCGGCGCCACATAGCTGCAAATATTTGTGGACCTTCTCCTTGAATGGCCACAAGTCTTCGTATTTCTCCCACGATGCCTCCTCGGGCGATTGCCCCTTCCAATGGACTAAGAATTGGGCACTTGAATTGCCCCAACCTTTCCCTCAGACCAATTGATGATCAATTATGTCCTCGATTTGTTTATCCGTGGCAGCTGACGTCATGAAGATTTGGGCCCGACTAGACTTACCCCGCTCCACGTCTTCCTTGTTTTCAAAATACGGCTTTAATTTGCTTGCATGGAAGACGGGATAAATCTTTAAATGGGATAGCATGTCCATCTTGTATGAGATTTTTCCAACCTTGGAAACAATCTCGAATGGACCCTCGTACCTTCGGATCAAACTTGGATTGACGCTCCTCAATGACTTGAATTGCCTCGGGTTGAGCTTGACCATCACTTTGTCTCCGATTCGGTAGTGGACTGGACGGCGGCTGTGGTCAGCAAATTTCTTAATTTTGTAGGCTACTTTATCAAGGTACGACCTTGCCATATCGAATTGCTCCTCCCAAGCCTTTGCCATATGATAAGCACCTGGATTCCTCATTCCGGCGTTAACTGGCAAGGACTGTGGAGTGTTTGGTTGCTGCCCCATTGCAAGCTCGAATGGACTACGACCCGTGGATTCACTCCATTGCAAATTGTATGAGAATTAGGCCGTGTCGAGCAACCGTGACTAGTCCCTTTGATTGGCACTAACAAAGTGCCTCAAGTAGCACTCGAGTAACCCATTTACTCGCTCCGTTTGTCCGTCGGTTTGGGGATGGAAGCTGGTTGAAAAGTGCAGCTCCGACCCCAACAAACTAAATAGCTCCTTCCAAAATGCTCCAATGAATCGGGGGTCTCGATCACTAATGATATGCCTGGGCACGCCCCAAAGTTTAACCACGTCTTTGAGAAATAATTGGGCTGCCTCCTTGGCTTTGCAATTTGATGTGGCGGCTGAGAATGTTGCATATTTGGAGAAGCGATCAACGACGACCATGATGGTTCCGCAACCCTCCGAGTTAGGCAAGCATGTGATAAAATCCATGGTGACACTGTCCCATGGTTTCTCAGCGGTGGGCAGCGGCTCAAGTAATCCACCGGGCGCCTTGTGTTCCGCATTGTCTTGTTGGCAAACAAGACAAGTACGAACGTATACCTCTATGTCGTCCCTCATGCGAGGCCAATAATAAGCTGCTTCTAACAAAGCCATGGTGCATTTTTGTCCCGGATGACCAGCCCACGTTGTGTCATGGCCTTCCTTGATCAACAAGCGCCTAAGATTTTTCCATCTAGGCACGTACACTCGCCTTCCGGTGGTGTATAACAGTCCGTCCTCTTCCCAAAACTTTTGGGTCTTGCCTTTTCGTGCCAAATCAAGGAGTTGTTTGGCAACGGGATCATGTTCCATCCCTTCCTTGATGGTATCCAGCACACCACAGCTGGTCGTGCTCAGCAGTGACGCCAAAACAACCTTGCGGCTTAATGCATCGGCTACAACGTTAGCCTTTCCCGATTTATACTCCAATGAGTAATCAAACTTCGCCAAGAAGTCTTGCCATCGAGCCTGCTTCGGCGATAGTTTCTTTTGTGATTGGAAGTAGCTGGTCGCTACACTATCCGTCTTGACGATGAAATGAGCCCCCAACAAGTAATGACGCCAAGTCCTTAGGCAATGGACGATGGCCGTCATTTCCTTTTCGTGGACTGTATAGCGTCGCTCCGCATCATTCAGTTTTCTGCTTTCAAACGCTATCGGATGGCCCTCTTGCATTAGGACGCCACCAATAGCAAAGTCGGATGCATCCGTTTGCACCTCAAACATTTTCGTGAAGTCCGGTAAAGCCAAAACTGGTTCCTTGATGATGGCTGCCTTGAGGTTGTCGAACGCCCCCTGACACGAACTATTCCACTCCCAAGTACGATTCTTTTTCAATAAATCCGTGAGAGGAGCAGCAATATCCAAGTATCCGAGGATAAATCTCTGGTAATAATTGGCTAGGCCAAGGAAGGACCGTAATTCGGGCACTTTCGTTGGAACCTCCCAATCTCGGATTGCCTCAACTTTGTCGCTATCCATTTGAATCTGCCTTTGGCTGACCGTATGGCCCAAGAATTGTACCTTCGGCTGTGCAAACGTGCACTTCTCCCTCTTGACGCATAGCTCGTTTTCCCGTAGGACATTAAACACGATTGGAAGGTGCCTAACGTGCTCTTCCATTGAGCTACTATAGACAATAATGTCGTCCAAGTAAATGACCACGAATTGATCCAAGTATGGCTGGAAGATCTTATTCATTAGTGTGCAAAACGTGGCTGGTGCGTTGGTCAGTCCAAAAGGCATGACCAACCACTCGTAGGACCCATAACGAGTCACACACGTCGTCTTGGCTTCATCTCCTTCGGCTATGCGAACTTGATAATAGCCTTTCCTCAAATCCATCTTTGTGAACACTTTGGCTTGCCCCAGTCGATCAAACAAATCAGCTATCAAAGGAATAGGGTACTTTTTTTTCACCGTGACTTTGTTGAGGGCACGGTAATCAATACACAACCACAACGTCCCTTCCTTCTTCTTTTGAAACAAGACCGGAGCTCCAAAGGGTGCCTTAGAGGGTCGGATATGGCCAGATTCCAGCAGCTCCTTGAGTTTTTTTCTAAGTTCCTCGAGCTCCGGAGGCGACATCCGATACGGGGCCATAGCTGGTGGCTTTGCCCCGGGTACCAACTCGATCTCGTGATCAACTTCCCTTCGTGGAGGTAACCGTTTGGGCAGTTCCTCCGGCATTACATCCTTGTTATTTTCAAGAACACGTTGGACATATGAAGGCACTAATTCAGCTTCTTGGCAGCCACTGATCTCCATTAATGTCGCAAGAAAGGTTGGTTCTCCTTTCTTGAAACCTTTGACAAGCTGCATCGCCGACAAACGTGTGCCACTTTGAGCGACACGAGTAAGTGGAATAATTGAAGAACCACCCTCATCGCAAATGGCTAGCAGGTTGAGACGTGGCAAAATAAACGCGTTAATCTCATACCAAAAATCCAGCCCCAATACAATATCAAAGACATCCATCAGAACAACCGAAAAATCCGTTTCTCCCTTCCAACCTCCCAAGGTGAGGCTCACCCGAGGAGCGAGGCCATTGACATTGGTAGGGAGACAATTGACAGTCTTTAACATGGAATCACTGGTCATGAATACAAGGCCAAGTTCTTTAGCCTTTTCTTCCGTAACGAAGTTATGCGTTGCTCCGGTGTCCACCATAATGCGGACTGTTCTGCCATTCACTTCTCCATCAACAAATAATGACTCTCAAGCTCTTACGCTATGCTTCTTTGCAGCAAGAGCAGCGAGCATCATGTGGTTGAACAAAGCCATATGGTTGAACAAACCAACGGCATGTCCCTTTCCTTTCTCCGAATTGGCAGCTTGTACCTCTTGCTCCCCGGAACTTCCGGCTTGCGCACTAGCTGGATCCTTCTGTGTTGCTGCAATCATAGCTCCCAGATTACTCAACGAAGGACAAGATCTCGCAAAGTGAGATGTATCCCCGCAAAGGTAGCAGCCGCTATCGCGGTTCGCTACACCTTTCTTCTTTTTTCTCGTAGTTCTTGCGGAATGACGATGGTTGCGTTCGTCTTTGAACTCACAATTTTTGTTGGGAATAAACTTGTCTTTACCTTTGTCCCCAAGATCTCCCTTGGCAGCAACGGGCTTGTTCCGACTATCCTTTGCCTTGGCATAATCGGCATAAAAATCAGTCAAGGATTCCGCCACTTTAATGGCCTCATCCACGGACTTCACGTTGCGCCTCCTCAACTCTTGTTTGGCCCAATTTAGGAGGCCATCAAGAAAGAAGAAGAGCAAATCTTCACTGCTGAAACTCGTCACAAGAAGTGAGAGCTTTGTAAACTCCCTCACGTAGTTATGAATGGAAGAAGTTTGTTTAAGTTCCCTCAACTTCCGTCGGGCTTCATCTACAACGTTTTGAGGGTAAAATTGCTCCTTCAACTCGTTCGTAAACTGATTCCAATCAGTTATGGTGCAAAGACCCCTCTCCATGTCCACATTTTTCCTACGCCACCACAACATTGCGACGTCACTGAGGTACATGGTTGCAATTCGGATCCTTGTTGCCCCGTCAACAATCTTGATGTGCTCAAAATATGACTCCAATTTCCATATGAAATTTTCTACGTCTTGAGTGTTCCTATCACCCTTAAACACGTTGGGTTTAGGAGCCTCAATACGAGCGTCATGGTACGCCACGGAACCATGATTTCCACCAACACGGGCTGCTTCCAGTTGTTGCTTCAAATCAGCAACTTCCTCCTGCAAAGTGGACTGCCCCAGCATCACCTCGGACAGCTTTGCCCCGAACTCCTCGTGTAGCGCTGACAATGCTTTCGTGAGCTTGAGTTCCAAGCTGTTCAGCCCCTCCTTGTGCTCTTCGTTTTGCTCGGATAAGTCGGCTTTGACTTCGTCTAGCCCTTCAAGAGCAGCAGCCTCAAGGGTACCAACGTTGGACTCAAGGGTCTTGAAGCGATGGCCCAAAACCGCTAAGCCAGCCTCCGTGCTAACGATTCTCTCATCGAGAGAGTCGGATGCTGAACCTTCGCCATCTTCCACATTAGTAACAACCTCACTAATGGGAAGTTGGGCCTCATCCTTGTTCCTACTCTTGTCACGTTTTCGGGTCTTTGTTTTGGCCAAGTTGTCTCCGCCGTGAACCTCCTTGTCGCCGTCGTATGCCATGTTCAAAGTCTGCTTTGATACCACTTTGTCACGGGCCTAATTTTAGCCGCGTGCGGACAGCTTAACACTCGCGATATCGATGCTAAACTCAGTCCTAAACTCGCTCTAAATTCGTCCCCAAGAGCCTTTGAACACTCACACAAACTCGAAAGGAAATAGCAAGAAAGACACTCGGTTTTGGGAGGCCCGAAGAGCCAATTTTTTGATTATATTACTTGAGTAAAAACAAGTATATCTCTGCCCAAGAGGGCCTTTACAAGCTATATATAATGCCCCTTTGTTAAGGGATACAATAAATGCTAGTCAACATTACCCCATTTGGGCATGCAAGCCATGAACTAGTAGAAAGGCCTTTGTCTAGTACGCTGTTTTTGTTGTGCAGCCACTGCCCAGCTGGTCAAGGCTTCAAAGTCCCATAAATGTTGACCCGAGCTTGTATTCTGACCTCCCAAAGATGCCCCCACGTTGGCCTTGTCACGAGACGTTGTGGGAGCCCCATCGGGTTCCGAAATGTGCTCGAAACGCTCGAAATTATGCCCAAAACGGGATGAATTTAATGGGTAGTGACGCGGGGTGTCACACCAATCCCTTCTAATTCTCAATCATTTTATAAATAGGTCCCTCCGACCTCCTCACTCACTCTCATTCATTCTACTATACTTACAATACTAATATGTCAGATCCAGATTCGTACAAGAAGGTTCATATCGAGTCGTTGCAAGAATTTCAAAGGTAGTTTGATGAACTTCAGAGGGATATTACCGACTTTCGAGCAAGGCTAAGGAGGGCCCTGCTGCTGCCGGATGAAAATTGTCAGTTTGACAATAATAATAGTAATAATAATAATAATAATAATAATAATAATAATTAGGTTATGTTTTTTCTTTCTTTTAGCGTATGTATTTCCCTTTTTAATATCCGATCTACCTATAAGGGATTCAAAAAAATTCATGTTTATATTTGGTTTGGTTGGTTTGGTTTGGTCGATTTTGAATTTTTAATTCTTATTCAATATTTAATTATCATTCTATTTATTTCCTATTCAAAACATGTCAGCGGTTGGAGTTAGGGATGCGGTCATGATGAGAAATTCTCCTAAAAATGGTTCGTTAATAAATAATAAGGAACTAAATGATAGTATAATCATAAAAGAAAGATTATTTAATTTTAAAAAAGTCACAACATTTGATTAATTTAATTAAGATATATATCTGACGATATGATTTTTAAGAAAAAAGTTAATGAATAGTCGTGACTGTGACTTTTGTCTAAACATATCAACAAACAAACAAAAGCAAAAAACACTTCTGATGCATCGAATTCCTTATCTGTTGCGACTTATGAATCAGTTAGAAGAAATCAAAAAAGCTCCTTAAACAGATGATCGATTTATAGCAACAGATGATATATCTGTTGAAACAGATGGGTTATCTGATGCAACAGATATACAATCTGTTGCCATAACTCAATTAATAAAAATGGTTATTAAAGAAACGAAAAGATTAAGTCACCACCAGCTTGATTTAATTAAGTCATTTCTTTTCACAGAAAAGAAGAAGGAAATAAATGATAAACACAATTTAAACCGTTAAAAACTCACCAGAAATATTCTTGTTTTTAAATCTTCTTTATTAATTTATATAATTAAAAAGTCAGAAAATTTGGATGTCATAAAGATAATTTTTTTAAAAATATATATATATTATATGTTGCAATAGATATATTATCTGATGCAACAGTTGGACTATTTGTTGCAACGGATGATATATCTATTGTAATAGATGATTTATCTGATACAACAAATATATAATCTATTGTGCAACTCAGTGTAAAAAATAAATGGTTGCTGGAAAGAACTAATTATTTTAATAATTATAAAGCTAAGCTTCAAGCTAAAAAGTCATGACCTATCATAATATTGATTATTTTAATTAAGTCATAACTTTTTACAGTAATCAAGAGTGTCATTAATAAATGGCGGTGAACAGTTGTGCCTTTAAATCTGCTTTATTAATTTATATAATTAGAAAGTCAAAAAATTTGGATGTCATGAAGATAATATATATTTTTTAAAAAATATATATATTATATGTTACAACTGATATATTATCTGATGCAACAGGTTATCTATTTGTTGCAAATTATTATATATCTGTTGTAACAGATGATTTATCTGATGCAACAGCTATATTATCTGTTGTCCAAGTCGGTGTAAAAAAAAACGATTCCTGGAAAAAACTAATAATTAATAATAATAAAGCTGAAAGGTCATGACCTATCATAATATTGATTAATTTAATTAAGTCATAAATCTTTATAGTAATCAAGAATATCATTAATAAATGGAGGTGAACAGTTGTGATTTTTTGCCTAACTCATTCAAGTTCAATCCTCTATAAATAGGTCCCTCCTTACTCAATCGTTCGTTCTACTACACACTATTTATTCCTCGCTCTTGTTACACCTTCAACTACTTTCTCTTCAAGGACTTGATAGCTTTTTCCTGTCTCTGGAAAGTTTTTTTCTTGATTTTTGGGTAAATATACGTTGTATTACATAACATTACATTCAAATTCTTTCTTTTCTTTACTTTTGTATTTACTTGTGTGTTTTGTCAACTTATGCATTTTTTAGATATGGCTGATCCTGTGTGGGATGTCGATATTTTATGAGATGTCATGAGGGAACTGTAGAAAGAGGTTCATAACCTGCATTGGGAGTTGGCCGCCGTCAGAGTAAGGATGCTGCGGGAGATTCGCAGGCTGCGGAGGGCGCTGCTGCTGCCCTTTGAAGATTAGCCGGCTGACCATACAAATAATAATGATGTTAATAATGATGATAATAATAATTAAGCTTTTTTTTCTGTTATCAATGTATTTTGTTATGTTTGTTTTATAAAAAATTATGTTTAATGCACTTGACTTTATATTTCTTATTTAATTTTCGTGTTGTCTATTTCTATTTCTTAACGAATGACATGTCTACAATTAAGGAATAATTTGATTTCTGTATCAATAGAGAGAACATATAAGTTATCTATTAGGTTTTGTGTGTGACGGGAGCTGTATTTTGTTGTTTGAAACATATTAGTAATCTGATGAAACAGATTATTTATCTGTTGAAACAGATTACTAATCTAGTGCAACAGAATACCCATCTATTCGATTCATAATCATATTACGGGCACCTAGAACCCTTAAACATGAATCCAATATGAGTCTACTGTTACAACAGAAATTTATCTGGTGCTGCAGATAATGGATCTGTTTAAACAGATTGCTCTTGTATTGCATTCATGTTTGTGTGCAAACTATTGTTGAAAAAACAACACACTAGCAGTTACCCAGATTCAACATAATCTGACTTACCAAAGTCTCCTCTTAAGAAAATTCCAAAGTTGAAAGTGATTTACGAAACAAAATTTGACATAAGAATTTGGTCAAAGAGCAGCAGTTGGGGTAACAAAAACAACAACAATGGTCAACAAGAAGAATATGAAGTTGATAATGAAGTATAAGATAATGATAATGAATCAGAAGATGATAAATAAAGCAGCAGCAACAATGAACAACAAATATCGCGAAGAGAGAAAAATAACAACGGACGAGAAAAGAGAAAAAGATATTTTTTCCCTTCGTTCCCCATTATATATTAACTAACATTTGAATTAAAGTGTAAATTTAAAAACTTGTGGGTTATTTTAAAATTTTCCAAACTTTCTTAAACCATAATGAAGTAATTGTCACCTCTACTCAATTATTAAGACTTGTGTCACCTACACCTCATTTTAAAACTCTTTTGACACCTGTGGCCCAAACCCCCAAGTTACCCTTTCTTTAATGAGCAATTTATCATATGGTATGCTAGTCATAGAATCATCCTTTGTCTAGGTAGCATCATAGAGC
>NW_025884310.1:0-5987 GCF_002878395.1 Capsicum annuum
TCTTGAAAAATGGGATTTAACTTTCTGTTCAGGACCCTCTACAAAAATGAGATTTCACTTTATATGCAGGACCCTCCTGAAAAATTAGATTTTACTTTAAGTTCAAGACCCTCTTGGGAAATGGAATTTTAATTTACGTTCTGGACCCTCCTCCAAAATGGGATATTAGTTTATGTTCAGGACCCTCCTGAAAAATGGCATTTTACTTTATGTTAGGACCCTCCCGAAAAATAGGATTTTACTTACTCTTCAGGACCCTCCTGAAAAATAAGATTTCACTTTATGTTCAGGACCTTCCTGTAATATGGGATTTTATTTTCTATTCAGAACCCTCCTAAAAAATGGGATTTCACCTCATGTTTAGGATCCTATGAAAAATGGGATTTTACTTTCTGTTCACGAGCCTCCTGAAAAATAGGATTACACTTTATGTTCAGGACCCACCTGAAAAATGGGATTTTACGTTTTATTCAGGATCCTCTTGAAAAATGGGACGTCACATTATGTTCAGGACCCTCCTGTAATATGGGATTTTACTTTCTGTTCAGGACCTTCCTGAAAAATGGGATTTCACTTCACGTTCAGAACCCTCCTGAAAATTGAGATTTTACTTTCTTTTCAAGACCCTCCTAAAAAATTGGATTTTACCATTTGTTCAGGACTTTCCTAAAAATGGGATTTTACTTTATGTTCAGGACCTTCCTGAAAAATAAGATTTCACACTATGTTCATGACCCTTCTGAAAAATGGAATTTTACTTTCTGATCAGGATCCTCCTGAAAAATAAGATTTTACTTTATGTTCAGGACCATCTAGAAAAATGAGATTTTACTTTCTATTCAGGACCCTCCTAAATAATGGGATTTCACTTTATGATCAGGACGCTCCTGAAAAATGGAATTGCACTTTATGCAAAGGATCCTCTGGAAAAATGAGAGTATACTTTATATTTTGGTCTCTCCTGAAAAATAGGATTTTACTTTCTGCTAATGACCCTCCAGAAAAATGGGATTTTACTTTATGTTCAGGACCCTCTTGAAAAATGAGATTTTACCTTTTGTTCTTGACCCTCCTGAAAAATGAGATTTCACTTTATGTTCAAGATCCTCCTAAAATATGGGATTTTACCTTCTGTTCAAGACCCTCCTATATAATAGGATTTCACTTTATGTTCAAGTCCCTCCTGAAAATTGGGATTTCACTTTATGTTCAGGACCCTGCTTAAAAATGGGATTTTATTTCTGCTCAGGACCTTCCTTAAAAATGGGATTTCACTCAATGTCCAGGAGCCGCCTAAAAAATGGGATTTTGCTTTATGTTCAGGACCCTAATAAAAAATGAGATTTTACTTTCTGCACAGGACACTCCTGAGACATGAGATTTTATTTTCTGTTCAGGACCAACCTGAAAAATGGGATTTTACTTTATGTTCAGTACCCTCCTGAAAAATGGAATTTTACTTTCTGTTCAGGATCTTCCTGAAATATAAGATTTCACTTTATGTTCAGCACCCTCCTAAATAATGGGATTTCACTTTTTGTTAAGGACCATCCTAAAAATTAGGATTTAACTTTCTGTTTAGGACCCTCCTGAAAAATTGGATTTAATTTTCAGTTTAGGACCCTCCTGAAAAATGAGATTTAACTTTCTGATCAGGATCCTTTTGAAAAATTGGATTTTACTGTATGTTCAGGACCCTCCTGAAAAATATGATTTCATTCTATGTTCAGGACCCTCCTGAAAAATGGAATTTTACTTTCAGTTTAGGACCCTCCTGAAAATGGGATTATGTTCATGACGCTCCTTAAAAATGAGATTTCACTTAATGTTCAGGACCCTCCTGAATAATGGGATTTTACTTTCTGTTCAGCACCCTCCGAAAAAATGAGATTTCACTTTATGTTCAGGACCCTCCTGTAAAATAGAATTTTACTTTCTGTTCAGGACCCTCATGAAAAATAGAATTCCACCTTATGTTCAAGACCCTCATGAAAAATAGAATTGCACTTTATTTCAAGACTCTCCTGATAAATAGGATTTTGGTTTATGTTCAGTACCCTCCTGAAAAATGGGATTTTACTTCCTGTTGAGGAACCTCGTGAAAAATAGAATTTCACTTTATGTTCAGATCCTCCTGAAAAAGGGGATTTTACTATATGTTCAGTACCCTCTTGAAAAATGAGATTTTTCTGTCTGTTCAGGACCCTCTCGAAAAATAGGATTTTACTTAATGTTCAGGACCCTCCTGAAAAATGAAATTTTACTTTATGTTCAAGACCCTCCTGAAAAATGGGATTTTAACTTTCATTCAGGACCCTCCTGAAAAATGGGATTTCACTCTATTTTCAGTACCCTCAGGACACTTTTGGAAAATGGGATTTGTCATTCTGTTTAGGACCCTCCTGAAAAATGGAATTTTAATTTATGTTTAGGACCGTCCTAAAAAATTAGATTTTTACTTTATGGTCAGGAACCTCCTGAAAAATGGGATTTTACTTCCTTAAGTTCAGAACTCTCCTGAAAAATAAAATTTCACTTTATGTTCAAGATCCTCCTGAAAAATGGGATTTTACTATATGTTCAGTTCCCACTTGAAAAATGAGATTTTCCTGTCCGTTCAGGACCCTCTCGAAAAATAGGATTTTATTTAATGTTTAGGACCCTCCTGAAAAATGAAATTTTACTTTATGTTCAAGACTCTCCAGAAAAATAGGATTTTAACTTTCGTTCAGGACCCACCGGAAAAATGGGATTTCACTATAAATTCAGGAACCTCCTGAAAAATAGGATTTCACTTTATGTTCAGGACATTCTTGGAAAATGGGATTTGTCATTCTATTTAGGACCCTCCTGAAAAATGGAATTTCAATTTATGTTTAGGACCCTCCTAAAAAATTAGATTTTTACTTTATGCTCAGGAACCTCCTGAAAAAAGGGAATTTAGTTTAAGTTCAGAACTCTCTTGAAAAATGGGATTTCACTTTATGTTCAGGACCTTCGTGAAAAATGGAATTTTACTTTTTGTTCAGGACCCTCTTGAAAAATGGTATTTTACTTTCTGTTCAGGACCCTCCTTAAAAATAAGATTTCACTTTATGTTCAGGATCCTCCTGAAAAATGGAATTAATTTACGTTCTGGACCCTCCTAAAAAATTAGATTTTACTTTATGTTCAAGACCCTCTTAGAAAATGTGATTTTACTTTAGGTTCTGGACCCTCCTCCTAAATGAGATATCAGTTTATGTTCAGGACCCTCCTGAAAAATGGCATTTTACTTTATGTTAGGACCCTCCCAAAAAATAAGATTTTACTTACTCTTCAGGACCCTCCTAAAAAATGCGATTTCACTTTATGTTCAGGACCTTCCTGTAGTATGGGATTTTACTTTCTATTCAGAACCATCCTAAAAAATGGGATTTCACCACATGTTCAGGATCCTATGAAAAATTGGATTTTACTTTTTGTTCAGGAGCCTCCTGAAAAATAAGATTTTACTTTATGTTCAGGACCCTCCTGAAAAATGGGATTTTACGTTTTGTTCAGGATCCTCCTGAAAAATGGGACATCACTTTATGTTCAGGACCCTCCTGTAATATGGGATTTTACTTTCTGTTCAGGACCTTCCGGAAAAATGAGATTTTACTTTATGTTAAGAACCCTCCTGAAAAATGAGATTTTACTTTCTTTTCAGGACCCTCCTGAAAAATAGGATTTTATCATTTCTTCAGGACTTTCCTGAAAAATGGGATTTTACTTTATGTTCAGGACCCTCCTAAAAAATAGGATTTCACATTATGTTTAGGACCCTTTTGAAAAATGGAATTTTACTTTCTGATCAGGATCCTCCTGAAATATAAGATTTTACTTTATGTTCAGGACCCTCCTGAAAAATGGAATTTTACGTTTTGTTTAGAATCCTCCTGAAAAATGGGACGTCACTTTATGTTCATGATCCTCCTGTAATATGGGATTTTACTTTTTGTTCAGGACCTTCCTGAAAAATGGGATTTTACTTTATGTTCAGAACCCTCCTGAAAAATGAGATTTTAATTTCTTTTCAGGACCCTCCTGAAAAAAAGGATTTTATCATTTGTTCAGGACTTTCCTGAAAAATGGGATTTTACTTTATGTTCAGGACCCTCCTGAAAAATAGGATTTCACTTTATGTTCAGGACTCTTTCGAAAAATGGAATTTTACTTTCTGATCAGGATCCTCCTGAAAAATAAGATTATACTTTATGTTCAGGACCCTCCTGAAAAATGAGATTTTACTTTCTGTTCAGGATCATCCTGAAATCTAAGATTTCTCTTTATGTTCAAGAACCTCCTAAAAAATGGGATTTCAGTTTATGTTCAGGACCATCCTAAAAATTAGGATTTAACTTTTTGTTTAGGACCCTCCTGAAAAATGGGATTTAACTTTCTGTTCAGGACCCACCTGAAAAATGAGATTTAACTTTCTGATCAGGATCCTCCTGAAAAATAGGATTTAACTGTATGTTCAGGACCCTCCTAAAAAATATGATTTCACTCTATGTTCAGGACCCTCCTAAAAATGGAATTTTACTTTCAGTTTAGGGCCCTTTTGAAAAATGGGATTATGTTCATGGCGCTCCTTAAAAATGAGATTTCATTTAATGTTCAGGACCCTCCTGAATAATGGGATTTTACTTTCTGTTCAGAATCCTCCGGAAAAATGAGATTTCACTTTAGGTTCAGGACCCTCCTGTAAAATGGGATTTTACTCTCTGTTTAGATCCTCATGAAAAATACCCTTGCACCTTATGTTCAAGACCCTCATGAAAAATAGAAATGCACTTTATTTCAAGACTCTCCTGAAAAATAGGATTTTGGTTTATGTTCAGTACCCTCCTGAAAAATGGAATTTTACTTCCTGTCGAGGAACCTCGTGAAAAATAGAATTTCACTTTATGTTCAAGATCCTTCTGAAAAATGGGATTTTACTATATATTCAGTACCCTCTTGAAAAATGGGATTTTTCTGTCTGTTCAGGACCCTCTCGAAAAATAGGATTTTACTTAATGTTCAGGACCCTCCTGAAAAATGAAATTTTACTTTATGTTCAAGACCCTCCTGAAAAATGGGATTTTAACTTTCATTCAGGACCCTTCTGAAAAATGGGATTTCACTCTATGTTCAGTACCCTCCTGAAAAATAGGATTTCAATTTATGTTCAGGACACTCTTGGAAAATGGGATTTATCATTCTGTTTAGGACCCTCCTGAAAAATGGAATTTTAATTTATGTTTAGGACCCTCCTGAAAAATTAGATTTTTACTTTATGCTCAGGAACCTCCTGAAAAAGGGAATTTTGTTTAAGTTCAGAACTCTCCTGAAAAATGGGATTTCACTTTATGTTCAGGACCTTCGTGAAAAATGGGATTTTACTCTTTGTTCAGGAGCCTCCTCAAAAATAGGATTTAACTTTATGTTTAGGACACTCCTGAAAAATGGGATTTTACATTTTGTTCAGGATCCTCCTGAAAAATGGGACGTCACTTTATGTTCAGGGCCCTCCTGTAATATGGGATTTTACTTTCTGTTCAGGACCCTCCTGAAAAATAGGATTTTACTTTCTTTTCAGGACCCTCCTGAAAAATAGGATTTTATCATTTGTTTAGGACTTTCCTGAAAAATGGGATTTTACTTTATGTTCAGGACTCTCCTGAAAAATAGGATTTCACTTTATGTTCAGGACCTTTTTGAAAAATGAAATTTTACTTTCTGATCAGGATCCTCCTGAAAAATAAGATTTTACTTTATGTTCAGGACCATCTAGAAAAATGAGATTTTACTTTCTGTTCAGGACCCTCCTGAATAATGGGATTTCACTTTATGATCGGGACACTCCTTAAAAATGGAATTGCACTTTATGCTCAGGATCCTCCTGAAAAATGAGAGTTTATTTTATGTTCTAGCCCCTCCTGAAAAATAGGATTTTACTTTCTGCGAGTGACCCTCCAGAA
>NW_025884311.1:0-1311 GCF_002878395.1 Capsicum annuum
AATCCATAATCTTGGCAAAAGGTTCCTAGTCCGTACTTGGAGGTACTATCGTTCTTAAGTTGTTTCTTAAGTTTGATATCGGTGCAGAGGTCTATTCCTACGGTAGTGATGAAACTGATCAAGTCCCCGTAGGTTAGGATGTCATAAGGGATTTTTCCCTCGAATCGGTCCTTGATTTTTGTTCGGACCTTTTCTGCAAAGAGGGAAGGGAGACCACTTATGAAGCGTTCCTTCCAAAAATCATTATTACAGTCAGGTCGAATCATAACCTTTACTAGGAAGGTGTCTTTGTACCAACGAAAGTCTGCTAAGTCTTTACAGGTGAGGTTGTTGAGGATTTCTAGGCTCCTATCTTGGAACAATTTGGGTTCTCCTATGAAATGTCTTGCTATGTGGTATAGGAGAGTGGCACAAGCGTCTTCTTTTGCAACTTGCTCAAGAACCTCTTGGCCGTTTTCAGTTTTCACTACAGTCTCAACTGCTGTGGCACCATAGATCAGGTTTTTGACATCATCGGTGAAGTAGTTGTCCCACCAATGTTTTATCATGCCAGTAAAACCAGATACTATCATGGTGGCGGCTTCTTTATCTGTAGCGCCCCTGATTTTGTAAGCGGTAATGGCAACTCCCATTTCATGGAGTTTGTTGTAGATTTGGTGTTCAGCCAAACCATCGACATTCCATTCCGTTATTCCTCGACCGTCATGGTTGGAGGTCGAAAGGTAGGGATTTTCTTCAAACTGAACGTCTGGGGGAGAAGGTTTTTTGTAATAATTTTTCCTAGTAGAAAAACGATCACTGGTAAGTTTAGAAAGAGAGTTTTTGTTACTAGACTCAGCTCTCTGTTGGCTGGACTCAGCTTTCTCGGAGATTTTAAATTTGGAAAGCTTGTCGTTGATATGTTCCAAGATTTTCCCTGAAACCTTGAAATCATCACTGAGATTAGGAAACTTCTCCTTTTGAAATTCAGGAATTTTGAAGATGGGATTCGTTATAGGATTGGGATTTGAAGTTCCTTTCTCAGGGGAGGGGAGATTAAAAGGAAGTACCGAATTTTTTGTACCTTCTATTTGTCGAGAAATAGTGTGGAGGACCTGATTGGTATAGTTGTTTTGTTCAACTATCCTGTCAAGGTCTCTATTGATAGGGGTAGAGAGAGGTCGATCATGCTTCTTCTTGAAGGGAGAAGCATTGAGGACTTCGTTGGAATGAGGGATTTTTATCCCTTCCAGAGGAGGGGTAACAGATTCAATTATCTTGTTATTTTGGGTATACCATTTATTAATGATAACATTGAGAGACTCATTTTGA
>NW_025884311.1:1411-3057 GCF_002878395.1 Capsicum annuum
AACTTCTCCTTTTGAAATTCAGGAATTTTGAAGATGGGATTTGTTATAGGATTGGGATTTGAAGTTCCTTTCTCAGGGGAGGGGAGATTAAAAGGAATTACCGAATTTTTTGTACCTTCTATTTGTCGAGAAATAGTGTGGAGGACCTGATTGGTATAGTTGTTTTGTTCAACTATCCTGTCAAGGTCTCTATTGATAGGGGTAGAGAGAGGTCGATCATGCTTCTTCTTGAAGGGAGAAGCATTGAGGACTTCGTTGGAATGAGGGATTTTTATCCCTTCCAGAGGAGGGGTAACAGATTCAATTATCTTGTTACTTTGGGTATACCATTTATTAATGATAACATTGAGAGACTCATTTTGATTTTCCATTCTTCCGGTGAGTTCAAACCATCGGAAGAATTCTATAACACAGCGGAGTCTCTTCATATCGGCTAACCATAGCCGACCAAACTCTTTTTGTTGCTCCTTAGAGTAGGTACTGGTATACCATTTTCTTTTTAGAGCATCTTGGGGTTGGTACCATCGAGCTTCGAGAGCCTTAAGGTCAGGTTTGTATTCCTCGTCAGTTTTGATGACGAGAAGACTAGGATCAGTCCTGATTTTTTGACGGGATACGGAAGGGGGAGGTTCCATATCTGAGGCTGTAGGACTGCCTGGATTGTAAAGATTCTCAGGCTCTAGGGGCTTATGGACCCTGGTGGGTTCTTGATAATAAACCTTTGGGATGGGACCAGAGAAGTCGACTCCTCTGACCTTCCAGAACCTTCCGTGTCTAGGCATTCCCAACCCAGACGCCTTTATGATTGTCGAAACTGATGCTTCCGACATTGGGTATGGGGGAATACTGAAACAAAAGCTCTTGAAGAATTCTCCTGAACAGTTAGTCAGATTTACTTCCGGAATATGGAATTCTGCACAAAAAAACTATAGCACAGTTAAGAAAGAAATTTTATCTATAGTGCTATGTATCACGAAGTTTCAGTTCCTAAGCCGCCTAGCAGAGTTTTGTGCAAATGAAGGATGTCTAACCCTTCCAGAACACATTCAAATGTGTAAATTTTTTATTAAGAAACGTGTATCTTATATCATCTCCTGGAATTTTACCAAAGGAGAACAAGACCGTATTACCTATTTGTCCAAAGAGATAAAAGTTAAAGGCTGGACTCCTAAACCAGCAGCCCCCTTTCGGCCTTAAAAACGCTCCTTCAGAGTTTCAAAATATTATGAACAACATCTTCAATCCCTATACTTATATGTCGATAGTTTATATTGACGATGTGCTTATTTTCTCAGAGAACATTGATTCTCATTTCAAACATTTAAATACTTTCTTTAAGATTGTCAAACTTAATGGCTTGGTGGTGAGTGCCACAAAAATGAAGCTCTTCCAAACATCTGTTCGGTTTTTAGGACATGATCTGTACCAAGGTAGCCATAAACCTATTTGCCGAGCCATTGAGTTCTCCTCTAAATTCCCTAATGAAATCACTGATAAAACGCAGCTCCAAAGATTTTTAGGAAGTCTTAATTACGTTGCAGATTTTATCCCTAATATTAGACAGGTCTGTGAACCCCTTTACAAACGGCTCAAGAAAACCCCTGTTCCATGGAGTCTTGACCAAACCAACGCAGTTATCCAAATCA
>NW_025884312.1:0-3505 GCF_002878395.1 Capsicum annuum
AAATACAAGGCAAGACTTGTAGTAAAAGGCTTCAAACAGAAGGAAGACCTTGATTACTTTGATACATACTCGCCAGTAACAAGGATAACCTCGATTCAAATATTAATTGCCTTGGCAGCGGTATATGATCTTCAAATCCATCAAATGGATGTGAAGACCGCATTCCTAAATGGAGATTTGGAGGAAGAAATATACATGAAACAACCTGAGGGTTTTGTGGTTCCAAGAAAAGAAAATAAGGTGTGTAAACTTGTTAAGTCACTTTATGGACTAAAAAATACACCTAACCAATGACATGAAAAGTTAGACCAAACTATGCTGGCAAACGGATTCAGGATAAATGAATGTGATAAATGTGTATATATTAAAGACACACCAAATCACCAAGTCATTATTTATTTATATGTGGATGATATGTTGATCATTAGCAGAGACATTTATGACATAAATTCAACCAAACTAATGTTCGAGAGAAAGTTTGATATGAAAGACCTTGAAGTTCCAGAAGTGATCTTAGGTATAAGAATCCGTCCAACTAATGTTCGAGAGAGAGTTTGATATGAAAGACCTTGGAGTTCCAGAAGTGATCTTAGGTATAAGAATCCGTCCAACTCCACAAGGGTTAGCATTGTTACAGTCTCATTATATCGAAAAAGTATTAGACAAGTTCAAGTATATGGAATTCGGTATTGTCAAGACTCCATTGGATGTGAACTTTGCACTTCAAAAGAATGAAGGTGAAAGTGACTCACAATTGGAGTACGCAAGAGTATTGGGATGTTTAATGTATATAATGAACTGTACACGACAAGACATAGTATGTGCAATTAGTAAATTGAGTCGGTACACGAGTAATCCCAACAAATCTCATTGGATGTCTATGAAAAGAGTTTTGGGGTATCTTAATTACACTCAAAACTATGCGTTGCATTATAATAAATATCCTACAGTACTTGAAGGATATAGTGATGCAAATTGGATCACCGGATCGAATGAAGCAAAATCCATAAGTGGAAATGTGTTTACTATCGGTGGAAGAGTAGTTTCTTGAAAATTATCCAAACAGATTTGTATCGCTTACTTTACAATGGAATCTGAATTTATCGCATTAGATAAAGCCGGTGAAGAAGCAGAATGGCTCCAAAATTTCTTGAAAGATATTCCATATTAGCCCAAGCTAGTGGAACCAGTATGTATACACTGTGATAGCCAAGAGGCAATAGATAGGGCAGAGAGCATGATGTACAATGGTAAATCTCGTCACATACGACAGAGACATAATACCGTTAGGGAACTTCTCTCTATTGGAATTATCACTATTGACTATGTAAAGTCAAAGGATAATGTGTCGGATCCACTTACAAAAGGACTATCTAGAGAAGGAGTGGAAAGAACATCCAAAGAAATGGGTTGAAGGCCTAGGACGAGTCAGCATGGCGGTAACTCTACCTAGCAGACTGGAGATCCCAAGAGCTAGGTTCAAAGAGATCAAACAAAGTTGTGTCTGACAGGTTCAACATTGTCAATTACCCAACCCATTCTCATGATGTAGACAATGTATAGTAAACTAGGATAAGACTTAAAGTGAAAAGTCTTTTAATGACTATCTAAATCTGGTAGATTTGACAAAACAGTTTAATCTACAGGATTGAACATTTAGAAATCACCTATGTGAGGGCGAAGTGGAAGCCGCTTCAAAGAGAATGTTAGTAAAGGCCTATTCTCTAAGCTCTCATAAAATCAGAACGTGTTCATGGCTGGAAAAAAAATCGTGAGAACCATAAATGGTAAAAGGTTGGCTGTCTGACATGTGTTATCTAGGTGTACATTAAATCTCAATGGTTCAAAGATATCAAATCTATCGATTGACCGAGTGCATCCAATGCATGTTCACTACGGAAAGTTCAAAGGGAAACCCACATATCCAGATGCAATTAGTCTTTGCTTGATGATCACATACTTATCCATAAAAGTTTTACAAAAAATAGTCATTCCCCATTCATGTGGAGGATTGTAGGTTTCATAGTAGATGAAAGAAGTGTGAATGGAAAAATGGAGAGTAAAAGAGTGGAAGGAAAGAGACACAAAAATGGAAAGTGCACTCTTAAATTGGCAAATTTAATCTTTCTCCCATATTGGTGGAAGAAGAGAACTTGAGGGTGTTTATATTAAGAAACACTAACTCCACATGGATAGTGAGGCAAGAACT
The DNA here is from genome assembly GCF_002878395.1 of Capsicum annuum. Taxonomy (NCBI): domain Eukaryota; kingdom Viridiplantae; phylum Streptophyta; class Magnoliopsida; order Solanales; family Solanaceae; genus Capsicum; species Capsicum annuum. The sequence continues at coordinate 2,210 of NW_025884312.1, forward strand.
AGATGATGCCTCGTGCCGTCGCCATCGTCACTCGCTCGACTCGGCTTCGAATTTGGATTTGGATTTGGATTTGTCAAATGATTGATCGATGAGATCTATCTTTTTGGATAAATTTTATTTGACAGAAATAAATAAATTCAATCCGAAAAATAGAGTTTTGAAACTCCATTTATAAATGCATGCATGCAGCGCACTGCTTCACTGGTTTGAATGAACTGGTGCCACTGTTTCATGAACTGGTGTACATTTTCGAACTAATTTTGTTGTAGAAGGTTGCACTGCTTCATGAATTGATGCACTATTTTCGAACAGATACTACAGAAAGTTGTAATTGTTCAACGAAAATACACTCTGATTCACGAAGTAACATACCTGTTCAAAACAGATGTACTGTTTAGGATAAACAAACATGCATTTCAAGGAAAAAGTCACACCTCTAAATTGAACCAATGCCACCTTTTTAAAGAGGCCTGTTATGGCTATAAAAACCTTCTTTCTTCCACAGATTTTGAGTATGAAATTTTCTGAATTAAAAGGTACTCTTTTTTTCATTAAAATACTCTGTGTGATCACAAAAACCGTTGAGTGTGTTTGTAGAATCTGACTATTTGAGGTACTGCTATAGTTGGATTATTGACCATTTTATCCTGGGAGGAAAAATTTCACAACCTCGGGCACAGTGAGAGGAATTATTTCCTTGATAAAACTCTGTGAATCCAGACGACTTGGACTATTCAATTTCTGTTTCATCTTTATTTTTCTGAAAAATAAATACACCTCTTTAAAAGGTTATTTCAATCTTGTGTTGAGGATATTTGATACTTCATTATGTTCTTGTTTATACTTGAACTTGAGTTGAAGTTGTTGTTGTAATATACATATTCTGCATACGCAACTATATTGTGGGAAATAACAATCTTAAGGAAATAATACTATTACAGAATTTTTATAGCTTGTTTTTAGAGATTAAAGTTTTTACTTTCTACTCCGCCTGATCTTAACTAGTGATTTGAAGTCATAAAAACTTTGTCACAAGTTAAAGATCATTCAGTTGACAATTGGAAGTCATAAAAACCTCATTATTAACTAGAAACAAGAAGGAAAATTTAAAGTTGCTTAATTTTTATAAGTAGTATTCTAAAAATACTAAGTATTTTTTGTCTTGTGGTGACAGAAAAATGGCAACTAAAAGTCACATGATGGATGTGAAAACATCTGTGGGGACAACTAATATTGCCACATCAAGTCGCACAAATGCTCCGCCAACAATGGCACCGGCGGAGAAGCCCAAAAAAT
>NW_025884313.1:0-1263 GCF_002878395.1 Capsicum annuum
CGCCCGTGCTGGTACCCCCAGAGCCTGGTAGGCCTTTGATCTAATATCTATCAGTCATGGACAATTCTTTTGGTTGTGTCCTGGGTCAGCATGATGTCACAGGCAAAAAGGAGCAGGTTATTTATTATCTTAGCAAGAAGTTCACCACATATGAGGCCAGATATACTCTTCTTGAAAGGACGTGTTGTGCCCTAACTTGGGTAGCACAGAAGTTGAAGCATTATCTCTCATCCTATACTACTTATCTTATTTACCGCATGGATCCTTTGAAGTATATCTTTCAGAAGCCTATGCCGATAGGTCGATTGGCAAAGTGGCAAATATTATTTACTAAGTTCGACATTGTATATGTGACTCGAACCGCCATGAAAGCCCAAGCCTTGGCAGATCATCTTGCTGAGAATCCCATCGATGAAGAGTATGAGCCATTAAAGACATATTTTCCTGACGAAGAAGTGTCGTGTGTCGATGAAGTCGTTATAGATGCTGATCCAGGTTGGAGGTTATTTTTTGATGGAGCTGTCAATATGAAAGGAGTCAGAATAAGTGCGGTTCTTATCTCTGAATCGGGACAACATTTCCCGGTAACAGCACAACTTCGATTCTATTGTACTAACAATATGGCAGAGTACGAAGCCTCCATTCTTGGTTTGAGGTTAGCTATTGATATGAGAGTCCAGGTATTATTGGTGTTGGGAGATTCGGATTTGCTCGTCCATCAAATTCAAGGCGATTGGGAGATGAGAGATTTGAAGCTTATCCCGTATCGACAATGCTTGCAGGAGCTATGTCAACAGTTTATGTTAGTAAAATTTAGGCATATTCCAAGGATTAATAATAAAATTGCTGATGTTTTAGCCACTCTGTCTTCAATGCTCCAACATCCTGATAAAGTCTACATCGATTCAGTACATATACAGAGTCGTGATCAGCATGCTTACTGTAATGCGGTTGAAGAAGAGCTCGATGGATAACCCTGGTTCTTGGATATCAAGCGGTACATTCAGTCAGGAGAATACCCAGTATATGCCACCAATGATCAAAAGAGGACTATTAGGCGTTTGGCTAATGGATTTTTCTTAAGTGGGGGAATCTTGTATAAGAGAACCCCAGATCTTGGGCTTTTGAGGTGTGTAGATGCAAAAGAAGCCTCGACAATCATGGTTGAAATACACTCTGGAGTATGCGGGTCACATATGAACGGTTATGTCTTGTCAAAGAAGATTCTTCGAGCAGGTTATTACTGGCTTACTATGGAAAGGG
>NW_025884314.1:0-38003 GCF_002878395.1 Capsicum annuum
AGGAAGATACTTCAACCTACGCTGGCTACGTTGTTCTTTAAAGCAGGATTGCTACTAACAGTCAAACCCTTTGCTGACTGGAATGCCCCCATCCCTGGGTTAACTCGGTGCTGAATCCTAGTCCCAACTGAATATACACTAAACTGATTTTTAGTCTGTACTAAGCTAGACTTAATGGTTACTGAGATTACTTTTTAGCTAAACTGAACTGAGTTCACGGAGTTCCGTCGACTAATGGAATGCTACTGGATTCTGTTACCTGAGAGAGTTTATTGAGGTCTGAATTGAATAGTGAGTTAGACTGACCTACCACTGAATCTACTTTTCTTGAGTTTTGAAACTAACTGAGAGGACTACTGATCGTGGTGTGACTGATACTGTTCTATGACTGACCATGGCTCTATGTAATCAGCTAAGTAGTTGGGTACAAGTACCCCCAGGACTCAATAGCATAAATTAAGAGACCTGGCATAACATGAGACATGTAAACTATGAACTTGAACATCATTCGTACATTGGGGAATTTTGCCAAACATTTGCATGATATAACTTGCTCATAAGCTAACTTGACATGATTTCATTCTCTTAATAATTCACATGGACAATTTATCAAGCACTTGGTGAGCATAGTATATGCACATAGTATTGAACAACATGTGAGCATTATAGTTCGTCTTTAATTTCACAAGTCAAGGGTTTTTCATGGATTCACATAAATCTACAATCAATATCATATGAGATACATATATATAATCATAAAGTAGGAACTTAATCCAAATAGCAATCATGGATACACTATAATTCCAATCGTGGAAATCATAACTTAATTGATTGAAGCTGAAAAGAGATTCTTGGACTCCAAGGGTGGAAGGAACCCTTGGATGAATACTTCACATGCCTGTGTTAAAGAATTTCTAAAAGTTTATGGTTGAATCTTGAGTTCCTAATTTGAAATTTAAGCACCTAGGATTTTGTTATTGAGCTAATTGGAGAATGAATGAGTATATTTACTCTCCAAAGGGATTAATTGCATATTTTGAGGGATGAAGGATATGGGTAAAAGACCCAAATACCCCTAAGAATGTGGTCGTTTAATGACTGAAATTGGGTTGCTGATATGTGGGTCAACATTGTGCATCGATGGCATCGACGTGATATCCAATGCATCACACCATGATTGCATCGATTCACTGAAATTAGACGCTGGTAGCTGGGGACAATATTAATCAATACAATAGTCGATGTGGCATGCTAAGATCGTGCTGATCCACTATTTTCAGGTTCCAAAGGGGCTTCTAATGAAGTCCCAAAAATCCAAAACTTGTCTGGAAACACCTATGGACATTCCTGATCATGAATCAACTTAAACATTAATATTTAATGGATGTAAAGGTCATAAAATGAGATTTCCAACCTTCATAGGCTAAAATAACACCAAGCCTGAGTACTTAGCTGAAATATTCGAAGTCTGGGACCCCTTGACAAGCCTAAAAGGCTGAATTAGGCTTAGGATTTTTGCAGGGTCTTACATTATCTCTTTCTTGGGAACATTCATCCTCGAATGAGACTGCTAAGGATGAGCGTACTGAGAGAATGACTTACTTTTTGGCCATGAACATCTAGAACATGACTATATGACTGATATTACTGGTATTCTGAATAATTATACTGAACATGCATATCTGATGCATGGATATAGTAGGACATGATTCATGAATTCATGACTGGGATTACTGATAAACTGAATCTATATACTGAACATGCATATGTGATGCATGGATACATGACAGAACTGGATCATAAATGTATAACTAAACATGCAATGGGAACTGATAACACATTTGTAATTGAAATCTGAACATGAAACTGATTAAGCTTAATTAAACTATTATCTTGAGCTGAGTCTGGGTTAGTGGAGAATCGATGAGGATACTTGGTTCACATGTCTGCTTCTGTTTCCTAAGTAGCTCCCTCAACGAACTAATTCCGCCAAAGAACTTTGACTAGAGGAACTTCTTTGCTCCTTAGTCTGGGAATTTGATAGTCAAGGATTTCAACTGGGATCTCTTCAAGAGAGAGGCTATTCTAAATATCTATGATCTTAATAGGGACTACAACTGATGGGTCACCTATGTATTTCTTTAGCAAGGAAACATGAAACACTGTATGAATTGAAGATAAATCTGAAGGTAACTCAGGCTCGTAAGCTACCTTTCCAAAACAACTGAGAATTCGTTAAGGACTGACATACCGGGGGCTGAGTTTGCCTTTCTTTCCAAAATGTTTCACTCCTTTCATAGAAGAGATCTTTACGTACACATAGTCACCAATCTCAAACTCGAGATCCTTTCTGCGCACATCTGCGTATGATTTCTATTGGCTCTGAGCCATCTTAAGACTTTCCCTGATCAACTGGACCTTCTCTAAGGTATCAAACACCAATTCAGGCCCTACTACTATGGACTCACCCACTTTAAACCAACCAATGGGAGATCTATACCTCTTCCCATAAAATGCCTTAAACGGAGCCATCTGAATACTGGAGTGATAGCTATTGTTATGTACGAACTCAATCAAAGGCAAGTGGTTATCCCAACTACCTTTAAAGTCTAACACACATGCTCATACCATATTTTCCAAGGTCTGAATGGTCTTTTCTACTTGACCATCTATCTAAGGATGAAAGGTTGTACTGAGTTGAACTTGGGTACAAGACCCTTTTGGCTATTGTTATGTATGAACTCAATCAAAGGAAAGTGGTTATCCCAACTACCTTTAAAGTCTAACACACATGCTCATACCATATTTTCCAAGGTCTGAATGGTCTTTTCTACTTGACCATCTATCTAAGGATGAAAGGTTGTACTGAGTTGAACTTGGGTACAAGACCCTTTTGGAATGCTTTCTAGAAATGAGAGGTAAATTGGGTACCTCTATCTGAGATAATGGATAATGAAACCCCATCCAATCTGACCAACTCCCTGACATAGAGTTTGACATAATCCTTGGCTGAATAAGAGGTATGAATTGGAAGGAAATAATTTAATTTGGTCATTTTGTCTACAATGACCAAAACTGAATCATGCTGATGACGGGTGCGAGGCAAGCCCATCACAAAGTCTATGTTCACTTCTTCCCACTTCCAGGTAGGAATACTGAACTCCTGCATAGACCCACTAGGATTCTAATGCTCAATCTTAACCTGTCGACATATTGAGCACTTAGCCACAAACTCTGCAATGTGTTTTTTCATCATACTCCACTAATAGATCTCTCATAAATTGCGGTACATCTTTATGGCCCCTGGATGAATAGAGTAACATGCACCATGCGCTTCTATAAGAATTCACTACATTAAGTCATCTATACCTGGCACACATATACGACCCTGACAATGCAAAACACCATCTCCCCCTTGGGAGAAGACCTCTACCTTCTAATTTCTAACTGATTCCTTCAACTGGACTAGATTTGGATCCCTATCCTGGTTTTTCTTTACTTCAAAAACAAGGGATGATTTTGAGCTACTCTGCACTCACACACTACCTTCTGCTGATTCGACTAAGAAAACACCTCGTCGGGCTAGCTGATGAACTTCCTGGGCTAACTTCTTCTTATTGTTCTCAACATAGGCAACACTACCCATAGACATTCTACTGAGAGCGTCAACCACTACATTGGCTTTGTTTGGATGATACAGAACACTCATATCATAGTCTTTCCATAATTTCAACCACCTTTTCTGATGGAGGTGGAGGTCTTTCTGAGAGAGCACATACTACAGGCTTCTATGATCAGTGAACACATCAATGTGCACACCATACATGTAATGCCTCCAAATACTTAAGGCAAAATCTACAGTTGCTAACTCAAGATCATGAGTAGGATAGTTTTTCTCATGGGACTTAAGCTGTTTAGAGGCATAGGCTATGAACTTAACTCTCTATATCATAAAACAACTCAATTCGACTCTGAAAGTATCACAGTACATAACAAAACCGTCTGAACTATCTAGTAGGGTCAATACTGGAGCTGTAGTGAGTCGAGTTTTTAACTCTTAAAAACTCTTCTCATAAGGATATGACCACTGGAAATTGACTTTGTTTTGAGTCAATCTGGACCTAGGGTATGCAATAGATGAAAATCCCTCAACAAACCATAGGTAATAGCCATCCAAACCTAAGAAATTCCTGATATATGATGGAGAGATGGGTCTAGGCCAGTTTCTCACTGCTTTGGTCTTTTGGGGATCAACTTTAATTCCATCATCAAAAATTATATGGCCAAGGAATGCTATTGACTTTATCCGAAATTCCCACTTACTGAATTTGGCAAATAATTGATGGTTCCTAAGAGTCTACATACTATTCTGAGATGGTCTGCATGATCGTGTTCACTATGAGAGTAAATAAGAATGTCATCTATGAAGACTATGACAAACATGTCCAAGTAATTCTTGAACACATAGTTCATCAAGTCCATGAAGGCTGCTGGGGCATTGGTAAGACCAAAGGACATGACTAAAAATTCGAAGTGACCTTACCTAGTTTGAAAAGCTATTTTTATGATGTCACTTTCTCTGACTCTGAGCTGATGATAGCCTGATCCGAGGTCTATCTTAGAGAAATAACTGGCACCCTAAAGTTGGTCAAAAAATTCATCAATCTTGGGGAGTGGATACTTGTTCTTGACTGTAACTTTGTTTAACTGATGGTAATCTATGTATATTCTGAGAGAACCATCTTTCTTACGTACGAATAATACTAGTGCATCCCATGGGGACATACTGGGTATGCAGAATCCCTTATCTAAGAGATCCTTTAATTGTTTCTTTAATTCTCTAAGTTCTGTTGGAGCCATTCTGTATGGAGGAATAGAGATGGGCCGAGTATCTGGGAGAAGATACTTTTAAAATCAATTTCCCTTTCAGGAGGAACTCTGGGAACATCTTCGAGAAATATATCTGGGAATTCACATACTACTGATACTAATTTAAGAGTAGGGGTTTCTGAGCTAGAGTCCTAGACTAGAACGAGATGGTAGACATATCCCTTAGATATCATCTTTCTAGCCCGAAGGTAAGAAATAAGTTGACCTCTAAGTGCTGAAGTACTATCCTTCCACTCTAGGAAGGGTTCATTTAGAAACTAAAACTGGATAACTCTGTTTCTACAGTCGACTAATGTGTAGTAGGAATGAAGCTAATCCATGCTGGTAATGACGTCGAAATTAGTCATCTCTAATTTGACTAAATTTATTGAAGTGACTCTGACATATCATAATCGAACAGTTCTTGTATACCCGCCTGGCTATGATAGACTTACCCACTAGGGTAGAAACTAAGAAGGTCTCTACAATAATTTTGAGACTGACACCAAAATCAACTGCTATATATGGAGTAACAAAAGACAAAAAAGCTTTTGGATCTAGCAAAGCATAAACATAAAAGTGGAAAACTTATAACATACTAGTAACCACATCAGGAGAAATTTCCTGATCTTGTCAGGACTGAAGAGCATAAAGTCTATTTGGGGGATACCCACTGGTGGCACTGGAAGAGGTACCCTTCTAATTCGAACGACTGGACTGAGGTGGGGGACAGTTATGCTGACTCAGCGAACCAACTTGAGGACACTGTCTGACCCTGTGGCTTCGCTTGCTACATCTAAAACATACATCGCTACCAGCTTTGCAGATACCCTGGTGGTTTTTGCCATAATTCTGGCAAAAAGGATTGGTTCAGGCACTGTTAACACTGCCCTAGGGTTTAGGGCCTAGTGCCCTATCTCAATTGCCATCTTTGAATTTTGGAACTAGAGCACTGGCTGAGGATGGAGCTAGAACAGAGGATTTCGGGAAGAATTGATAACGATTCCCTCCCTCTGACTTAGGCTGAGCAAAATTAAAACTACCTATTCCCACCCTCTTATTCTCCATCTCTTTCTCTTTATTCTTAGCCTTCTCTATCTGCTGAGCATAGACCATAAGACTGGCTATGTCTATCTCCTTAATAAGCATTATAGTCCTACACTCCTTAACCACGCTGCTAGACACTCCTGACATAAACTTACTCATCCTTGCTCTTCTATCTGCTACAGCATGCGGGGCATATCTGGCTTACTAAGTAAACTTGAGAAAATACTCCTGTCCTATCATATTGCCCTTCTTCAGTTTTATAAACTCCAAAACCTTCTCTTCCCTCAAATCTAGAGCGAAGAACCTATCCAGAAAAGCAACAACATACTCCTTCCATCTTATGGACCCTATATTTGTAGCCTCTCTGCCTTTCGCTGTTTGAATCATGAGTGAGCCACATCCTGTAACTGATATGCGTCTAACTCAGCACTCTCAATAGTAGTCAACCCCATGATATTGGTAACCTTCTGCGCCTGGTCAAGAAATTCCTGAGGGTCCTCATCTGACTTAGACCCGGTAAATAATGGAGGGTTCATTTGGGTGAAGTGTCAAATCTTGGCAGCAGTAGTATTGGCCACTGGGTTGGCTGAAATTGTAGCTGGACGTTCATTCTAGGCTGCACAAAATGAGCTAGGGTGTGAAAGTTACTCTGAACTCTGCGTGAGAGACATGCTTACCTAAAGGATCTGGATAGACGGGCTGAGGGGCTGACTGATCTCCTATTCCTCTTCCTTGGGTCCTCTTTGGAAGCATATTTTGTAAATGGAAGAGAAACTAGGATTAGAAAGAGAGTGTAACTGGAGCTCATGCTCACTCGTACGACATGAATACTCAAAGAAGGGAAACTTTTCCTAAAACATATTATAGCCTCTTGTCCATAAGTGTGGCGTGCAACACGCCCATGCATAAGACTCTACTAAATGCTACTTTCAGACTTCTTAGGATACTATTGAAACTTAGGCTCTGATACAAAGTTTGTAATACCTCGAGTCTGAACCCTAGATGCTATACGATGCTCATACTCCCCAAGGACCACAAGCTAACCCATAACTGGTACCTGCTGTAATAACTGTGTAATAAATATTATAAATATGAGAAAATAGGTGGAAAAATTTCCATAAGGTTCAATACTGTAAATATTGCTGAATATGGTATCACAATACCAAAATTGAATAACTGTCTAAAAATTCTCTATTCTAAAAAAAAGCCTCTAACTATCTGAACTGTGGATTTGATAGGACAAGCCCCCAAAATAACTCCATATACTAAAATAAAATAGAAGTACTATAAATAATAAGCATGTCATCAAACTATGAGGACTCACCACTACTATGAAAGCTGAGAATCTGGACGGCTAAGGGTGCTCTAGAGCTCGTGCGTCTGAACCTATGATATAAGACATCATAGCGCAAAGAAAAGCATTCATCAGTACTTTGAATATACTGGTATGCTCAGTGAGGTAGGTTGATATGTATAGGTTCATATGCATGAACAATAATAACTGAATAATATAAGTATGACTGAGTAAGAGTACATAGATGAACACATAGTCTGAAACTGAGATCGTGCTAATACTGAGTATTGAAGCGAAATACTGATATGACTAAGTAAGAGCACATAGATGAACACATAGTCTGAAACTGAGATCGTGCTAATACTGAGTATTGAAGTGGAATACTGATAACCGATATCTGGGTTTACAAATACTATATTACAATTTATTTGAATAACTGTATCTGACAGATCTAAGTATTGTGGAACCATACTGAGTTTTGTACTAAGTTGAGTGACCATGTCTGATAATCTTGAATCTGTAGAAATAAACTGAGTTTAATTTTAAGACTAAGACTGGAACTGAGACTGTGGGAGGTAATCATCTAATCGACATACCCCATCTTTAACTGATTTGGGGTCCAACCTATAACCCTAGTTGGAAGGGTGTCAATACTGTGCCACAGGTAAGGACAAACTGTAAGTTAACCCTCTCCGATAAGAAGCTCTTATGTCAACCCTCATTGGTAGGATAAATCGAATGAGAAGTATCAACCCTAATAATGTCTGGCAGGAAGATACTTCAGCCTATGCTGGCTACGTAGTTCTGTAACGCAGGGATTGCTACTAAGGGTCAACCTTCTGCTGATAGGAATGCCCCCATCCCTGGGTTAACTCTGTGCTGAATCCTACTCCTAACTGAATAGACACTGAACTAATTTCTAGTCTGTACTAGGATAAACTGAACGGTTACTGAGATTACTATTTAGCTGAACTGAATTGAGTTCACTAAGTTTCATCGACTGATGGAATGCAACTGTATTTTGTTAACTGATAGTGTTTTTTATAGTCTAAACTGAATACTTAGTTAGACTAAACTACCGCTGAATCTACTGAGTTTTCCTGAGTTCTGAAACTGGCTAAGAGGACTACTGATCATGTCGTGACTGATACTGTTCTATGACTGACCATGGCTCTAGGTAATCAGCTAAATTATCGGGTACAAGTACCCCCAGGACTCAATAGCATAAATTTAGAGACATGGCTTAACATGAAACATGTAAACTATGAACTTGATCATCATTCATACATTGGGGTATTTTGCCAAACACTTGCATGATATAACTTGTACATAAGCTAACTTAACATGATTTCATTCTCTTAATGATTCACATGGACAATTTATCTAGCACTTGGTGAGCATAGTATATGAACATAGTATTGAACAACACATGAGTATCATAATTCATCTCTAATTTCAAAAGTCAAGGGTTTATAATGGATTCACATGAATCTACACTCATAATCATCAATATCAAATGAGATATATATATATAATCATGAATTAGGAACTTAATCCAAATAGCAATCATGGATACATTATAATTCCAACCATGGAAATCATAAGTCCAAGGGTGGAAGGAACCCTTAGATGAACACTTTACATACCTTTGTTGAAGAATTTCTGAAAGTTTATGGTTGAATCTTGAGTTTTTGATTTGAAATTTAAGCACCTAGGGTTTTATTCTTGAGCTAATTGGAGAATGAATGAGTATATTTGCTCTCCAAAGGGCTTAATTTATTGTTTTATGGGATGAAGGACATGGGTAAAAGACTCAAATACCCCCAAGAATGTGGTCTTTTAATGACTAAAAACTGTATTGCTGATGTGCGGGTCGATGCAATGCATCGATGGAATCGATGCGATATCAAATGTGTTATGCCATGATCACGTCGATTCACTAGAATTGGACACTGGTAGATGGGTAAAATTTTAATCAATGTGATAGTCAATTGGGCACATCAAGATCGCGTTGATACACTATTTTCAGGTTCTAAAGGGGCTTCAAAAGAAGTCTGAAAAATTCAAAACTTGTCTGGAAACGCCTACGGATATTTCTGATCATGAATCAACCTAAACATCAATATTTAATGGACATAAAGGTCACAAAATTAGATTTCCAACCTTCATAGGCTAAAATGACACTAAGTCTGAGTACTTAGCTAAAATATTCTAAGTCTGGGACCATTTGAAAAGCCTAAAGGACTAAATTAAGCTTAGGATTTTTGTGGGGTCTTACATAGCTCTAGCAAGTCAAGCCTGATAACACTCCAACTTTTGTTGTGCTTCTAATGTTTTATTTTCCAATGCCTCTAACTCTGCCAGATGAAGTTGAGCAGTACTTTCAGCTGTAATACCTTCTTGGATCGCTATTCGTAGTGGTGGAATTTGTTGTTCTAGTGGAAGAACTGTTTCTACGCCATACACCAATGAATATGGAGCCACTTGGGTAGCAGTTCTGTAGGTCATACGATATTCCCACAAAGCTTTTACCGATCCTCTCATGCCAATCCCTTTTATTTCTTGCAACCACTTTCTTCTACAGGTTACCAAGTGTTTTATTAAAAGCTTCGACAAGACCATTGGCAGGTGCATTGTACATTGAAGACATATGCTGCTTAAAATTAAACTTCTGGCATAAAGTCCTCATAAGATTATTGTTGAAGGGTTTTCCATTATCAGTAACTATGTATGTTGGTATGCCATACCTAAAGATGATGTTCTACTTGATAAAATCAACAACATTTTCATTTTTTACCTCTTTTAGTGGCACGGCTTCAGCCCATCTCAAGAAATAATTGGTAGCAGCTAAGATGTACATTTTCCCTTTTGACGACTTTGGGAGAGGTCCAATAACATCAAGTCCCCACACATTGGAAGGCCATGATGCTATAGTTGGATGGAGATGCTTTGGAGACTGATGTATTTAATTAGTATTGAATTGACATGCTTGACATCTTTTGTCATGCTTTAGATAGTCCATCACCATTGTTGGCCAATAGTAGCCCATCCTTTTGATGCGAAAATGAAGTTTAGGCCCTGATTGGTGTGCTTCACATATTCCAGAATGTGCTTCCTCCATTGTTTGTTGAGCTTCTTCTTTGTTAAGACACCACAAGAGCAACCCTCATAAGAACAATGAAATAAAATCCCTTCATGGAAGATGAATCATGGTGCCCTTCTCCTAAAGTCTGCTTTTTTTCGCGGCTCCTCGGGCAGTCTTTCATGTTTGAGACACTCAATTAATGGTTTTCTCTAATTTTCTTCTTCAATGACTTGAATAGATGTGTGGAGGCTTTTATCTAATTGAAGATTAAGGCAACTGGGAATAACCCATCGATAACTCACTTGCACCTTTGTTGACTCATTTTCTCCAAGTGCCATCATCATAGCTAAGTTTTCCAGAGCATCCGCTATGCAATTTTTTTCTCTTAGGATGTGGTTTAAGAATACTTATCAAACCTTTCAAGCAAACAAGTAGTGTATTGATGATATGGTATAAGATCTTCCTTCTTTACCTTGTAACTTCCTATTAGTTGATTTATGATCAACTTAGAATCACCATTGATATCTAATTGCGGAATATTCATATCCGATACCATTTCGAGTCCAATAATTAAAGCTTGGTACTCTGCAGCGTTATTGGAACATGTTTCACCCTGAATAATTGAAAATGGCAAGATTAGTCTTTCTAGTGATATTAACACGACTCCTGCCCTCGCACCCTCTTGACGTTCTGATCCATCAAAGAGCATTGTCCATCTAGGCAGCTCTTTAGTAAATAATGCATCTTAATCATAAAACTCATCCGAAATCTTTTATTTTGCTGGCAGGGGGTGATCAGTGAGGAAATTAGCATGTGTTTTCCCTTTCACAACCTTTTAGGGCATGTATATGATCTCATATTAGTTAAACAATATAGACCATCTGGCTAAACGTCCTGAGAGAACTGGTCGAGTCATCACAAACTTTATGGGATCAGCTCAGGAAATTAGTTTGATGGTGTGCGCTTCAAAATAATGCCTTAATTTATTTATCGCATAAAGCAAAGCCAAACATATCTTCTCAATGGGTGTATAATTTAACTTAGCTCCTATCAAAGTTTGCTTAGATAGTACAATGCTCGTTCTATCTTAGTTTCATTATCTTAAGCCAAAGGTGCTCCAAGTGGTCTGTCTTGTGATACAATGTAGAGTATCAATGGCCTCCCAAGAGTTGGTTCCCCTAATACAGGAGAATTCAACAAGTATTTTTCGATGCTTTCAAAAGCATTTCGACATAATTGATCCTAGTAGAAAAGAGCATATTTCTTCATTAGGTGGCTGAAGGGCTGACACCATCCAGTCAAGTTAGAGATTAACCTCCAAATGAATGCCAAATTTCCTTGTAGACTGTGGAGGTCTCTTAAGTTCTTTGGCTCCGGCATTTTCTAAATAGCATCCATCTTGGTGGGATCAACTTCAATTCCACAGTGACACACAGTAAAGCTAAGAAACTTTCCCGAAGTAACTCTAAATGCACATTTGACTGGGTTCATTTTTAATTCAAATTTTCTTAATGTCTCAAAAACAATACGAAGATTTTCAAGATGGTTGTCCCCACACTTTGTCTTCACCACCAAGTCATCGACATAGCATTCCACCCTCTTATACAACATGTCATCAAAAATATTTTGCATTGCACGTTGGTAGGTGGCACCTGCATTCTTTAGACCAAAATGCATCACCTTGTAGCAGTATATCATTTTTGGAGTTCGGAAAGCAGTGCATTCTTTGTCTCTTGGAGATTATAATTTGGTTATATCTGGAGAACCATCCATAAATGACATAGCTTCATGTCTGGTCATCGCATCAACCATGATCTCTATGATTGGTATCAAAAAATCATCCTTCGAAAATGCCTTGTTCAAGTCTTAAAAATCAACGCACACACGTACTTGGCCATTCTTTTTTTTGACAGGTACAATATTTGAGATTTATGATGGGTATTTCACCTCTCGAATAAATCCTGCTTCGATGAGATTATTAACCTCTACTTTAATTTATGTTACTAACTCAGGGTGAAACACCCGTTGTGATTCCTTTATAGGACGTGCCACCTTTGTGATTCCTAAATGATGAATAGCTACCTTAGGATTAAGGCCAGGAATTTCTTTGTATGACCATGCAAAGACATCTTTGTACTCGACTAATAACTTGAAGTAGTCCCTCTCTTCTTGCTGTGTAAGAAGTGCACTAACAAAGATTGGGCATAAGAAGTACACTAACAAAGGTTGGGCGCAGATTCTCCAATGTACCTAAGTTTATCTCCTTGAGTTCATCTACAGTTGATTGTACTCGATCCTCTAGTTGAGGGGGTGCTTCTTGAATGTCATCATATATTTCATCATGGTACTAATTGTCTTCCACTGTTATATGATATGATGCATTGACTTCCTATGGATCTTTTTTTTTTCTCCAAGCTATTGGTTGGAAAAAGCAATAGCTCTTTTTTTAACCTTCAGCGGGCCATCTATAATAATTGACAAAATAGACTTCCCTTTCATGCGTGATAGGTGATGTGTGAGCAGATGCTAACACATTTGATGCTTTTAACTGAGAATAACTGCAAAGTTTTTAAGCAACTTTTGTCATTTTTGATTGTTTTATCTTTGATTTTGCAGTGGAAGTCAAGAGGCAAGAGAACTAACAATGATGGAAGTAAAAGAGTTGAAATCTAAAGCAAACAGAAGAGAAGTGTGGCTGACGACATTCATGATAATTCATCAGCACTCTGATAGGTTATCATCTTCATTGTTAGCCTTAAACAGAGAATGAAATTCAGTTGAAACAAGTGATGACGATATGTGATAAGCCGTCAACCTTGTGATAAGCCTTCAGAGTCGCCGTCAGCCTTAGACAGAACATGAGAGCTGAGGTGGAGAAGTCACGACATTGTCTGATTTGTCATCACAGTTTTGATAAGCCATCAGGATTCACCATTAGCCTAAGGTAGCGAATGTCAAAAGTGAAGAGGACCTGACGAAATCTGTGATTAGTCATCAGACTCCTGATAAGGCATCACAAAATGTCGTCACCTATCCGAGAAATTATTGAACTCTGTGATTTTGTTTCCATAATTAGGATAAAGTATTTAAAGCATATGTTAGGGTTTTCTAATTATAAAAGGAGGCTGAACATATCGAGAGGCAAAACATATTGGCTGGTACTCGACATTCTAAACCTATTTTGGAATGCACGTATTTTGTTATTTTCTCTCTAGTTTCTTGGCTTGAACT
The DNA here is from genome assembly GCF_002878395.1 of Capsicum annuum. Classification (NCBI taxonomy): domain Eukaryota; kingdom Viridiplantae; phylum Streptophyta; class Magnoliopsida; order Solanales; family Solanaceae; genus Capsicum; species Capsicum annuum. Next base: position 13,527 of record NW_025884314.1, read on the forward strand.
AAACAATTAACTTAGAAGAGATTATCATCAATATTTTGAGATTTCTACATAATCTAATCTGAAAAACACTTATTGCAATTCATCTTGCTATAAGTTTATCTTTCAAATTATAAATTCAACTTGTTGTATCGATTATTACGTTATGAGTGTCTAAATCCCTTTAACCCGAATTATGGGATCTATGGGTTAGGTCTTGGTAAGTTGCTAAGTGTTCAAGATTCTAAAGGTAATAGGACTCCTTGATAATTACGAGGTTTTAATTATTGTCTATTGGTTGCAAATGATAGATAGAACCTACTTTAATTTTCTTAAGATAAGAAATCAACTATAGTAGGAAGTAAATTATTGATAGGGACTTGGAAGCTACCAACCTTAATAATTGACGCTGTAGAAAGGTTAATTAACCTGAGGTGAAGTCTGGTCAGTGAATATAAATTTCCTAAGTCTGAGAGGATTAGGTAATTAAATGCTTAAGTAGGTTGAGAGACATTTAGGCATAACTTCGATAAAGACAATCTATTGTTCCTACCTATCGTGAGAATCTTGAATCACTATTAGCATCTATCAAGTACCAAAACCCATAGTGAACATAATTTAGGTTTTTCATAAACTCTTAATTACTAACACTGAAACTAAAGTGACCAACAATTATTTTCTAATTTCCGAAACCCCCATTTTATCTTTTTGTGCCAGTTGTTTGAATCTAAATTTTAGCTTTAGTTTCAAACTAGTTTAATCGCCAAACACATTGTTCCATGTGGATTCGACCCCGACTCCAAAGTTGGATAAATATATTGACAATGACTCCCTTGCACTAAATTGATGTGTAAGTTGACGGTTATCAATAGGAAAGCACTATGAATTTCCTTATCATCAATGTCCTCTGAAAAATATTATTTTTTGTGCTCCAACAATATCTTTCTAGATGATGGCTTTTCTATGGTTCGAAGTGACGAAAGATAGAGCCATTCGCGGTGGTGACACGGTGATATAAGAACAAACCTAAAACACACAAACCAGCCACTAATGGAAGCAAACAAATACTAAAAATCCGAAATAAACAACACATAGAAGAAAGGGGATGAAGTAGAAGACTCAAAACACACATACACATTTCGGATTCAACATAAAAGAAGATAAAAGTGTGTATCAAACACCATGACACACAATACCAATGAGATATAACACCACACTCTTAGGTGGACCAAAGGAATTCACACTCCTCAATCACACCTTTCTTGCCAATTGATCAACATAAGTGAAATCCATCAAATATAGTAATCACTCAAGTTTTGGGTACAATACACTAAGATAAATTAAACTATAAAATACAACTACACTAACAGTAATACTCAATTTCAATTCATCAAAGTCTAATGAAAATAAGAGCTAAGGTGTCTATTTATACTATTACAAGATAATGACTCAAATGCCCTTAATGAGGGCTAAACAAAAGGGCACCTCTTGAGTGTTGAAATATAGTGTATAAAGTCCAGTTTTCCCTTAATGAGAGGCGCCTCTTGAGTGTAACAGCCCCTCCTCCTTTATTCTTTTGACCAAGGCTTCAAAATACTCCAAAAAAGTCTTCAATTGCTTGCCAATTTCGAAGCTTGAACCTTGGAAAATGTATTTTTCTCTTGGTGCTACTTGTGCTTGTATCATCCTCTCCATCTTGAAAAGAATTTGTCCTCAAATTAAGATCTTGCAAAACCAAAGAGAGAAAGCAAAACAAACACACTATCCTCTTGGTAGGAGGGTTAGTATTAGTACCACAATTATATCATTACTCCAAGGTGGTTCACACTTAACATACATCCATGTATCCTTGGTATTTGGCATGAAAATCTTGGCATAAAGGATACAAATGAAATGAAGGGCATCAATATCAAAAGGTAATGATCATGAACCGAAACCACTTGTCTCACATCTAAAAGGTATTTCGGGGTCAAAGGGAAGTAGTAGGCATGGGTCTAGGCTGAAACCACCCACCCCTTGTACTTGAGGATCAAAATCATGACTTCTCAAAAAACCACAGACAATTTTGACATACACATGGCCACGTTGAACAATATTAACTTCATGACTTTCATTACACAAGTTCAAAGGACCATGTTCAATATCAAAATCAACATTACAATCATCAACGCTAACTTGGAAATTCTCAAGCATACCTTTCCATGTTCAAGTAGTGAGCTAGTTTTAAGAGCAAGTTGATCATTATTCACAATAAAAGAGTTACTAAGGAAGGAGGTATGCATTTGTAAACCCAAAACCACTTCACAAGACACTAAATCACAATAGTTTGAGTTCAAGGAAGTGTTGAGAATAGTAAAGTCTCCTCGGGTTAGGCTTGGGTAGTCCACATTTTTGGAGCCCTTGGTCAAGGTAGTCACTAGTTCATTTCCTATGCTTTCATGTGGAATTCCCTTTGGATCCTTCTTGGATATCATTTTATCTTGTACCTGCACATAAGACGAATCAAATATAGGGAAATGCTATCTTTTGGGTTAGAAAGTAACAAGACATATTTGTGGGCAAGTTCCACAATCAAATTTTCTTTTCCCTTTCCAAGATCACATTCTGAGACCTCCCCTTCCCTTTTCTCCTTTTTTTCCCACATTTTTCTTGTCTCCCACCACTTAGTTTCTCTTCATCTTGAGGCTTAACCTCATTTTCCTTGGATTCTAACTTGTAGAGAGGAGGCATTGGATTTGCTTGATGATGGGTTTGGATTTGTGGGATAGGGTTTTGTGGAGTGTAGGTTCTTTGGTAAAGTGGATTTGGGACTTGATGGTTTGAATTTTGTGGAGGTTTTGGTGGACATAGTCTATCAACTCCCGTTTTAATTCTAATCATGTCACCCTTCATGGATCCCAAATCACCTTTCATGAATCTCAAGTCACCTTTTATAATGTCAAACTTACCCTTTAAGTCACGGAAAAATGCATCAAACCGAGCCAACAAGACTTCCAAAGCATCATTCTCAAGTGAAGGAGTACTTGATCCCATGGATTCCATGAGTAATGTACCTATGAAACTTACAAAAAACTTGGCAAATATTTGGCAAGTGAATGAGGGATGATTCTACTTTGGTCCGAAATTGATTTTTGTTTGAGATGACTCAAATAAAAATAGCTTTTGGACTTGAACCAACAAGATACTACAAATTAAAAATGAGAAAAGCACATAAAAATCGAAGACACGAAATAAAACAGACTCTAGACTAATTACCAACCTAGTAGGTACTTAATAGTTTGCAAAGTAGTGATAGAATCAACAAGATTAAAACTATAAACAACAATTAGAAACTAGGAAATCTAAATTTGAACTCAATTCGGTTGGTCACCAAAGTGATGATGTGGCAGCTTATGATTGGACGTCACTTTTCAAAATTTCTTTAGTTTCTCAATCATCTTGTCTCGGTCACACTTGAATTAGGAAGGTGTATAAACAAAATTGGGGGGGGGGGATGGAGGGTTTGGAGCCTTTTTTTCAAGTTCAAATGGATTTGAAAACAATTGGTCCCCTCTTGTTCTTTCAATTGTACTTTGATATTCCCTTTGTCCCCTCTTCTTTTGGGAGATTGTGAATATGCTAGGGAATAATCTTTTTACAAACAAATTTCACCTTCTCTTTCTTTATTTTTGTGGATCAAACTAGGTCTTTGAATATTCTTCTTCAACAAGATTTGAAGATGATGAAGAATAGTATGAATATTCAAGAGTTGACCAAGGTTTGACCACTAGGCAAATGAACCTTAAATTCAATTTTTCTTTTAGATCTAGGTTCCCTTTACCAAGACAAACTCAAATATCAACAAGTCAGCCACAAACATCCACAATACCACAAGTTCACATGTTACCAACTTCACAAAAGCTTCAAAAATGCCACAACAATGGTGGATCTAGCTCAAACACAACCAAATCTTGTTCTAAACTTAGATCTAGACTCTTTAAGTGCTAGAGAACAAGAATATAACTTTAGAAACTATCAAAACAAGCTAAAAATTAGTAGATCTAAGTTGTGAAATTCGTATATACTTTCAAACACACAAGACTCAATACTTTGTTTTTTGGATTGTTTTTGACTCTAGATTCTTTTTTGTGGAGATTTTCTTAGATCCAAGACTTAGAGTTGTGGGAACAACTCTAAAACATGGATTTGATACCAAATGATACAAGAACAAACCTAAAACACACAAACCAGCCACTAAATGAAGCAAAAAAACATAAAAAATCTGAAATTAACAACACATAGAAGAAAGGTGATGAAGTAGAAGACTAAAAACACACATAGACATTTCAGATCCAAAATAAAAGAAGATAAAAGTGCATAAAATGTAAAGGATAGTAGTGAGACATACACTCACACCAATGAATAGCACCAAGGTGTATATCAAACACCAATACGCACAACACCAATTAGAGATAACACTACACTCTTAGGTGAACCAAAGGAATTCACACTTCTCAATCACACCTTTCTTGCCAATTGATCAACACAAGTGAAATCCGTCAAATCTATTAATCTCTAAAGTTTTGGATACACTACACCAAGCTAAAGGAAAGTATGAACTACAACTACACTAATAGTAATACTCAATTTCAATTCATCAAAGTCTAATGAAAATAAAAGCTAAGGTGTCTATTTATACCATTACAAGATAATGACTCAAATTCCTTAATGAGGGCTAGACAAAAGGTCACCTCTTGAGTGTTGAAATGTAGTGTATAAATTCAACTTTTCCCTTAATGAGAGGCGCCTCTTGAGTGTAACAACCCCTTCTCCTTTCTTCTCTTGACCAAGGCTTCAAAATACTCCAAAAAGGTCTTCAATTGCTTTCCAATTCTGAAGCTTGAACCTTGGAAAATGTCTTGTGATCTTGGTGCTACTTGTGCTTGTATAACATATCTTTATACACAGTTAGAAGTTCCATTTCCATCTTTGCCTCCTAATCTATTAAATACAGAGGCACGTGGTATTGATTTTCTATGCGATCAAACACTGAGGTTTGTTGTAATATTTTCTCGTCCTCACCTTTCTTTTACCCTTTATCTAAGATGTGGAGAAACAAAGTTATTTCCTTCATCTTCCTAGCTGAAATTCAAAGAGGCTCTAGCAATTTGAATCCTAGCCCAAACTTAGGAGTGGCAACGTAATATCCCTTCTTTCTCAACTTCATTTGGGATGCTGTAAGGCTATGTATTTTTTCACCAATGACTTCATATTTGAGCTCTCCTAGTCTTTTCAGATTGGAGAAGTCATAACAGGATTTTTCAAGTAATATGAAATCCTTTTGATCAAAGTGACCTTTTATCTTTTCAACTAAGGTGTCATTTCTTGAGGACTTAGGAGTAATAGGTTGGATTTGTACGAATGGTACAGTCATACTATTCTTCAAATCTTGCAATATTTCATGGCTTATTTATTTTCATGGATGGAGAACTTGTTGAGTATATGCCTCTAGTAAGGGTTGTCCCTCTCTTTGAAGCTCACATGGAATGTAGCAAAAGACTAAATGCTCATTATATGTCTTGCTTTCATGTCTCCTTCAGATGATGAGCAGTTAATGATGATTCTTTTAGTTCTTTCCTTAGGCATCTTAGCAACACCCATTTGCACTCCTATCTCTTCTTTTGAATTAACCCCAGTTGGGTTGGAGGATGTTGGTTTCTTCACATCTCACTCATAAGTGTCCAAGTATAATTTTACATCTGCAAAGTATGACTCTATCTCCATGAAAGGATTGATATCCGCATAAACTTTGACTACCTCACCATCCTTCATACACTTCATGCACTAATGCAAAGTAAATGTCACCACTCTATTTTCATTCAACTAGGGACGTCCTAGCAATAAGTTGTATGATGTCTTGGCATCTATGGCATGAATCAAAATGTTTGATTTCATATTGCCAATAGATAATTCTACAGAGATTTTTCCCATGGATCGTTGCTATTATTGATTGAAGCCTTGGATTATTATATTACTTTTGGATAGTTCATCAATAAAGATTCCAAGACTTTTGAGCACTATCCTTGGCTGATATTAACCATTGAACCATCATCAATCAGTATGTGATTGAGATGTTCTCGAATAGCTCTTACGACAAACAAAGGTCTGTTATATAGTTTGGACACTAACAATAAGTCATCATCGGTGAAGGAAATTACAGCAAAACACAGTACAACTACTTGCTTAACATGATATTCTTGTGATATTGTTAGATAATTGTAATACCCCGGGAAATTATTCATTGAAATTTTGTGCTTAAACGTGTTGGGTTCTATCTTCTAGAATGAATTATAAATTTTTCATGCGGAATATCTTAGATTATGACCAAGCATTGCGTAGAGTATCGAATAATCTTTTCAAAGATATGTGGATCATCGAAAACGAACACCCAAGCGACGAGTTATGAACATTCCGATCGAACCATTAATATTAGTGAACAGAAAAACGTGCAGGAAAAATAACTGAGGCCTGATGTATTTTTGCTCCAACTTTAAACGATCATAACTCCTTGTACATAATGATCTGGGTGATCTACTATATATCAATGGAAATCTCTGCAAGTCCTCTTTTCAATGAAATTGGTTTCATCCAATTTTTCTATCGGAGTAAAAAGTTATGATCGATCTACTTCAGCCTAACAAAAGAAAATTTTTGGGTCAACTTCAATTGATCATAACTCCTCGTACACAATGATCTGGGTGAGATACTATATATCAACGGAAAGATATGAGAGTCCTCTTTATAATAAAATTGGTTTTATCTAATTTGGATATCGGAGTAAAACATTATGGTTGATCTACTTCAGACTATCAAAATAGTCCACCAAAGGACATATTCGAGAATTATTTAATTTTTAGGAGCGTTTTGGTCATCCCCCCTCACCCAAAATCCGTCCAAACCCTATATTAAAGCCTATTAGAGCATTATATGTTATATTTCATCAAATTCTCTCAAAAAGAAAATCCTAAGCTCCTACATCCAACTTCAAGAACCTCCAAAGTTCACCATTAATTCTGCAAATTTATTCAAGATTCCAAGTTCCTAGTTCAAGAACTCTAAGATCCATCATTCAAAGACACGATTAAGATCTCAAAAATGAGTATCGATCTAAAGTTTATCGTTCAAGGTATGTGGGGTTTTTCAAAAAGAACTCTCTTTCGTTCTTGTGCCCAAAAGTAATTTTCTTTACAAAGGCATGATTTTTATTTAATTTTTTATGAATTTGAAGCATGAACACATATCTTATGATGATTATTATGAAATCTTGATGTTTATGATTTTGAAAGATGAATTTACATATGTGGAGATATAAAGCATGAATCTTGAACGATATTTATCATGATTTTGATATTTGGGTCGTGAATCCCCATTGGAAATTGTGTTTTTTTGAGAAAGTGTGTGTTATAAGTACGTTGATGTTGAATATTTGAGATATTTTGAATGATTTGACCTTTTGGTATTAATGGAGTTGTTTTGAACTCGAGTGTGAAAGAAATCCACAACGTGGTTGATTTTCATAGATGGGAAACATGATGGCTCCCGATGTATATTTATATATTACTGAAATTGTTTTGTTGTGGATTGTCTTTGAAATGATCTGAGCTAAGTCGCGAGGAATCTTTAGCACCGAGTGGGAGGTATAACGCGACCTTACTTCCATAGAACTACGTGCCCCCATAGGAGTGAGCTTGAGGCTGATTTATATAGTGATCACTAGTTTGTGTGGATTTGATATCTATAGTCCTACTCCGATGGCAAGGATAGGATGGCTCTCCCTAACGTGGGTTGTACATTGGACTCCATGTAGCTCACATGGTTTATGTCGGTTATAGGATCTCCCAGTGTGTGTGTGTTTCCTTGTGTCTATGGTGAATGGTGAAGTGATTTGAAAGTTGAATTGTGAAAGTTATTCTTCCAAAAGATTTAAATGATATTTACATTATGAGAATTGAAATTCTTGATGAACTGAAAGTGATTGACAAATTATATGATGACTCAGATGTGTTGTTGTACTTATTTCATCCTCTCATGATTATGATGATTTTCTTCGGGCTATGTGAGTCTTTCATACATCCTGCATATTTCTTATAAATATTTATGATAATGATGTTTATAAAACTACATACACCCCCATATACTCGGTTCCTTTCCATGGTAATGACGCACATCTTCGGATGTGGGCTGCATTTTTCTCGAAATATAGGTTCAGGTGCTCAGTTCCAGGTTTGACAGTAATTCTTCAGGTATGCTGTTCTACACCCTCTATCGTGGTGAGTCCATATGTTTTGAGGACGTGATGTATGATGTTGGTTTCACGGAATTGTTTACATTTGATAACTGAGTATGAGTCAGTTGGGGCATGTCTCAATGGCTCGCTGGTTTTATTGATTTTCTTAGAGGCTTGTCAGACTAGTATAGATGTTGGGAGTTGACTAATAAGTCGTATTTTGTTATCTTTCTGAAATTCTTTTATTCTTGGATGATGATTACTCTATTGATATTTGAGGGTTATTTATGGAAACCCCGTTGATTCGTGTTGAAATAAATGAAAATGGCTCAAAGGGTTAGCTTGGGGATACTCGTAGCCTCAAGCACCGTGTGACGCTCTGGAACCCATTTTTTGGGGTGTTACAATGATACTCTTGTTTACTTTCCTTGGGTTCTTCTATGCTAGAAATTACATGTGTCACCCTGCCTTGGCTATCTTAAAGGAATTTTTTCAAAAAAATTCCATGCAACATGATAGGTCTTCGAGCCTTCTGTGACAAGAAACCACTAGTCCTCTTACTATCATTAAACTTGACACTTTTTGATAGTCATAGATGATCCACATTTTGCCCCATCACTTTCGGCTCAAGAAGTCGTATCCTTGGAATCGCTCGATGTCTTATTTTCTTATGAGAAACCAGAGTCCAACTGCCATCCTCATCATTTTATAAATTGTCATCTACCTCTATTGTAGCTTCAGAAGTTCTTCTTGGGCATCAACTTCAACCGGCCTGAAGCTCCCAAATTGTAAAAAGATGGTGCTTTGCATAGTCTGCAGCATGGAGTATTTTTGTCGATCGACAACACTAGCATGATTTGCATCCATGGTTTCATCCATGTCGATGATGATTTTTCCTTTACTTACTAGTGTCATGATTTTCTCCTTTAAAATGAAGCATTTCCCCGTCGGGTAGCCAATGACGTGATGAAACTTGCAGTACTTGGGATCATTAACCCTATTAATTTCCTCAGGCTTCTTTAATTCTGAAAGATCAATGGCTTTCTTGGCCAACAATTCATCAAGGATCATAGGTACGTCTAAATCTGGAAATGGGTAAACTTTTGCATCTAACTCTTTCAAAGTTGGGAGATGTTTTTCCTCTCTCGACTATTACTTGGAGGTTTCATCTTCCTTCACCTTTTGCTTCGTTGTGACCTTTACTAAAGTTGATTTTACCACCATGGATTCTTTAGTATGGATTTTTAGGGTCGTAACCTTCTTGAACTCTTTCTTTTCTTTTATAAGATCAACAAAAAGAGAAGCCTTCCCATGACTTGCGATTCTTAACTCCATGTCATGTGCTCGTGTAGCAAATTCTTCAAATGTTTGCGGTTTGATTCCTTGTAGAATGTATAAAAGGACCAAATGCATTCCTTGAGTGCATATTTCTACAACGGATATTTTAGAAAGGCGATCTTTGCAGTCCAAACTCAATGACCTCCAACGATTAATGTAATCCACCACAGGCTCATCCTTTCTTTTCTTAGTGCCAGTCAATACTATCATACTCACATTTATCAAGTTCTATAAAAATGATTGAGAAATTCCTTCTCGATCTGCTCCCAACTAATAATTGACTCATGCTCTAAGTTGATATACTAGTCGAATATATTCCCTTTTAACGAATGGACAAACTATTTCACCAGGAGATCGCAGTTTTTCCAGCATTGCTGCAAGTTCCAAGAAGGTGGGCAATGTGTTGCCTCGGGTTTCCCTTGCCATCAAATTGCTGTAACTTTGGTAGTTGATAGTTTGTTGGCATGGATAGATAGTTAATTTGCCTTGTGTAAGGCTTGGTGTAATACAACAAACTCTGTGGTGCTCCACCATATTAAGCCTTGATAGAGTTAGTTATCATGTCTTGCAACTATTGAATAAACAGAGCTCCAACCAAAGTATACTGCTTCTCTTTTTGAGATTTAGTCTTGCTAGGTGACTCATCAACATTATTATTTTGCATAGTAAAGTCGGGTGGATAAGCAGGTCGTGGCTCGCTTCTCCAGGGGTGAAGGACTCAAACTTATTCATCAGTTGAGCGATTTGAAGATCTTTATCCTCAACAGATTTCCTTAAAACTTTAATGGTTTGTTCCATTATTGCGAGCTTCTCATCCATATCAGTTCAGGCAGCCATCAAGGCGTTGACCTTTGTTGAAACTGGAGAATCAGTCGAATCTTCAGATCCAATAAAATTGATGCCAGTCAGAGAGAATTCATCATATAACAAGGATTAAGTTGCCCCCAGGAGTTATGATTCCAGCCGCCATATGATATTTTCTCTTTTCTACCTTTTTCAAAGAAGTGAGGTATTCAGATTTATCCTAACCACTAGTCTTCAATTGTGCCAAGTGAGTGGACCAACATGGCTGAGCTCATCAGATGTGGCAGTAGAAGAGTTCTTGCATGAGACAACTTTAGTATTTTCGAAGTCCATAGCAGTAGTTGAATTTGATTTTGTAGGAAGAAGAGATGGAGATTAGAACTTGTCCCACTGGGCATGCCAATTTTCTTCCAACATAATTTAATTCATGGAAAAGAAACTTCAACCACAAATAAAAATATGAACAAACAACAATTTGTATTGATAAACAATGTGGCTACAAATCTATTCCTCCCTTGATTCTTCTCTCTTGATTTGCTCCTTAATTCAAGGGCCGTCAGTAATAAATTTTTGGAACATAGGATGATCTCTGTATGAATATACCATGATATCATGGGATATCAGACATCCCAATCTTTTTACGAACACCCCTCAGTTTATAGGATATTCAAGATGCCTATTTCAGGAAATATGTTACCCTTTAAATAGGCAGGATTTAAGGTAAAGTAGCCTCCTAGAACTCTAACAAAATTTGATTTCTTGTTGAAGAGTCCTACAAATTTTAGATTTCTACAAATGCCCCCCACTTCAAGGCTTGTCGAAGTGTAGATTGATGACGAGTCTTGAAGTACCAATAGAGTTTCTATCTTTATGCGATGGCTACGAATTTGTAGATCTGATTTATAAGAGAAGAGATGAGGGGAAAATTTGGTTCCACTGGGCATGCCAATTTATTTTAAATATAATTTAATTCATGAAAAATAAACTTCAACCATAAATGAAAATATGAAGAAATAATAATTTTATTGATAAATAAGGTGGTTACAAATCTGTACCTCCCTTGATTCTTCTCTCGATTTTCTTCGTAATTCGTGGGTCATCAATAGCATATTTCTTTTCTTCATAATTCGAGAGTTGTTAGTAGCATATTTCTCGAACATAGGATGATCTCTTTATGAATATCCCATGATATCATAGGATATTGGAGATCCCGATCTTTTTACGAATAGCCCTTAGTTTAAGGGATATTCAAGATGCCTGTTTCAGGTAATATGTTACCCTTTAAATAGGCGGGATTTAGAGTAAAGTAACCTCCTAGAACCCTAACAGAATTTGGATTCTTCTTGTAGAGTCCCATAAATTTTAGATTTCTACAAATGTCCCCTACTTCAAGGCTTGTCAAAGTGTAGATTTGATGATGACTCTTGAAGTACCAACAGAGCTTCTATCTTTATTCGGTGGCTACAGATTTGAAGATCTAATTTATGAGAGAAGAGATAAAGGGAAGATTTGGTCCTATTGGGCATGCCAAAATTTGTTTGCAACAAATTTTCGTAAAGCTGAAAATTAAATGCAAGGAAAAATAAAATAAACAAAAATAATAATTTTATTTAAAGTAATTTAGTGAGTACAATTATGTTATTCTCTCGATTCTTCTCTCCTAAAATTTTTTGTGTTTCGAGGGCCTTTTGTAGCGTCATTCTCAAAATTTTGGATGATTTGAGCCTCATAAAATTGTGTTTGGATCTCCAAGAATGTCAGACAACACTTCATCTTATTAAGTTGATCTCCAGGTGATAACGCTCAAACTACACCTCTCTAATGAGAATGTAACCGGTCGTTGTCAATATAAATCCCAACTAGGTTGGGGTCGAATCCCACAGGGAATATAGTGTGAACATAAGTCGTTTGCAATTTAATCAACTGATAGCTGGATGTTTCCTGAAAGGGAGTTTTTTAGTTTAGCAAGTAATTGTTGGTCACTTTAGTTACAGTGTTCACAATCACGAGTTTATGGAAAAACCAGAATTATGTTCACTAGGAGTTTTGGTACTTGACAGATGCTAATGGTGGTTCAAGATTCTCACAGTAGGCAGGACAACAAGTTATCTTTATTGAAGTTATGCCTAAATGCCGCTCGACCTACTTCAGCATTTAATTACCTAGTCCTCTTGGACTTAGGGAATTTATATTCATTACCAGATTTTGCCTTAGGTTAATCAAACTTGTTACAACGTCAATTATTAAATGGAAGTTTTTAGTCCTTCCAAGTCCCTGTTAATAATTCACTTCTCACTATATTTGATTTCTTTCTCAAGTAAATCAAATCAGGTATTATCTATCATTTGCAACCAACAGACGATAATTAAAACCTCAGAATTATCAAGGATTCCTACCATCTTTTGAATCTTGAACACTGAGCAACTTATCAAGACTTAACCCTAGATTCCATAACTCAGTTTAAAGGAATTTAGCTTCTCATGATGTAATAATCGAAACAACTAGCTATAATCATGATTTGAAAGATAAACTTACCACAAGATGAATAGAAACTAGAGATCCTCAGATTAGATCACAGTAGTAATCCCAAAATAATGATGATAATATCTTCAAAGTAATTGCTTGTTTAAGTCAAGAAACTAGAGAGAAAAAATATCAAAATACGTGTCTCCAAAAGATGTTCAGAACTCCTTAAAAAAACCTAAACAATGCTTTAAATATTTCACCCTAATTATGGAAACAAAATAATACAGTTCAGCAATTTCTCAAACAGGTAAAGCCATCTGTGATGCCCTATCAGGAGGCTGACGACTTATCTCAAATATCGTCAACTGCTCTTTGCTTTTGGTATTTGCTGCCTTAGGCTGACGATGTTTTTGACGATCTATCAACTCCTTGATGACTTATCACGAATGTCGTCATGTCTCTACCTCATCTCTCATGTTCTACCTTAGGCTGACGCCAATTTTGATGACCTATCAGCTCCTTGACGGCTTATCATAAAATGTTGTCACAACTCTCAACTCAGGTGCATTCTTTGTCTGAGGCTGATGATGAAGCTGATAAATTATCATAGGGCTAACGAATTACCAGAAATTTTATCAGCCACACTTCTCTTTGAATTACTTCAGATTGCAACTTCTTTGCTTCCATCCTTGTTGGTTCTCTTACATCATAGCTTCTACTGCAAAATCAAACATAAAACAATCAAAACAATAAAATTTGCTTAAGACTTTGTAATTATTCTTAGTTAAAAGCCTTAAATGTGTTAACATTAGCTCACACATCAACACCCTCAACTTAAAAAAATTTCTTATCCTCAAGCAACTTAACACAACTAAGATAATACAAAGTATATTTGGCAGTCAATCATCCATATCATCTCAAAACTCTTTCACCCTCTCCAAGGAAGTCAATTCAAGAACAGTGAAGAACACCAATGCAACATACATAAATTAATATACTGCATTAATTTAGTTACATTAACCATGCATATACCAGTATTACACTCTCCAAACAAGTTAGCAACTAGCAACATATCTGGTGTGCCCTCATAGAAAAAAAATCCCCCTCATCTCATATCAGTAATCCTATACGTAACCATGGGGACAATCAAAATACTCACTCTTAGAATGAAGTTCCAACCAACGTATGCCAACTACCATAGGGTTGCCCTTATTTTTCATTACCCAGATCTTCAGATAGGTCAGCTAGGATCACTATAGGTCTTCTCTTAGGCTTGTGATGTAGGTTAGGGGCTGGTATGATACTCGAGGGTATTTAAAGGGACTAAGCCTCCTTGATACTACACTAGCTTTTTGGGGCTTCACTCATTAGCCTTTTCAATTCTTCTCTTTTATTGATCACACTTATTTAGGTTGGGTGCGGTCTTTTCCATAATCACTTATTCTTTTTCACAATTTTTCTTTTTCCTTCTCGTTTCCTCCGCACCCAACTTTTTTTTTATTCTTTTCTTTTATGGTACTTTTCTTTATACTCATTATGTATCACACACCCCTATGATAGTCACCCTCAACTTAGGCCATTTGCCTAAGTCAAGGTACACAGTGTCTAAAGAGGACCAGGGCCAAAAAAGGTTCATTGTGATCTAAATAGGAAGATAATAGGTGTCATAAAAAGAAATAGGCTAATCAAGCTCAAAACAGGGATCAAGGGATATTATGCACATAGGGAAGGCCATTTAGGCTAAAGTGAGCTCATATCAAAATAGCCTATGATCCATTCCTAACACCTATCCTTCAACCTAGGTAAGACTAACTGGGCAAGTTCTGGCTTCAGCATACAGAGGGAACTAAGTAACATCTCACACACACTTGGCACATAGGTATATCACAATCTACTACTCATTCAGTTTGTGCAGCTTTTTAGCAACGATTATTGTGTTACTATAACTAATGCCAAACAAAGATACACAATGGTCACACTTAAATGCAAATCACACAGTTAATAAAGTAAACCACTTGAAGAGGTGCACAAAAATCACAAAATAATTCAACTGCCTTAAGTACAAGTATTTCTCCTAGTCGGCTATAAAATTTTACAACAACAATTAAGCCTACACCCTCAACTTAAATCAAAGAAAATCTAAGCTTAGGATTAGAGTATACCTAGAATAGATCAATCCCGAGGGTCATGGGTTGCCTCCTATGTAGCGCCTGTCTTAACTTCGTGGCATGACTCAGGTATCTCGATTACTTCAGACTTCATCAAGACAGATAGTAGTGACACTTTTCATTGATTATTTTGGACCAATATAAAGTTTGACTTCTTGCCCATTTACTTTGAAAGTACTGCCGTTTTCAATTTCAAGTTCACTACTCCAGATGAGTAGACTTGACTAACTTTAAAATGGACTGACCACTTAGATTTAAGCTTACCTGGGAACAGTTTGAGCCTAGAATTGAACAGAAGCACCAAGTCACCCTTTTGGAAGTCTCATTTCTCTATCCTCCAATCATGGTATTTTTTCATATTTTCTTTATATAGGTCCACCCGTTCATATGACCTGAGATGGAATTCATCCATCTCATTTATTTTTCCCAGTCTCAGCTCTACTACCTCTTTCCAACTCAAATTCAGCCTTTGAGTGCCCATAAGGCCTTGTGCTCCAGATCTATTGGTAAGCGGCAAGCTTTTGCATAGACCAGCTAAAATGGTGACATGCCAATGGGTGTCTAGAAAGTAGTCTGATATGCCCACAAGGCATCATCGACCTTTCGAGACCAATTTTTCTGACTAGCATTCACCATTTTGGCTAGGATGGCTTTAATCTCTCAATTTGAAACCTCCACTTGCCCACTAGTTTGTGAGTGATATGGAGTGACTACTCTATGCTATTTCACTCCATTTTTTCTAAAGATGCTTCAAACACTTTGTTGCAAAAATGACATCCTCCATCGCTTATAATAGTGTGCAGTACTCCAAAGTGAGAGAAAATGTTCTTTTTGAGAAAAGAAACAACTTTCTTTCCTTCATTATCAGACAAGGCAACATCTTTGACCCATTTCAAGACATAGTCAAAAGCAACTAAAATATACTTCAACCTATATGAGATTACAAAAGGACCTATGAAATCGATGCCCCATACATCAAACAATTCCACTTCAAGCATCTTAGTCAAAGGTATCTTATGTCTTTTGAAGATTGACCCCTGTCTCTGACATTGGTCATATTTCAGCAAAAACTCGTGGGCATCCTTGAAAAAAGTTGGCCAATAGTAACCGCTCTACAATACCTTCCTAGCCATTCGATCACCTGCATGGTGACCTCCGATTGGGGAAGCATGACATGCTTCCAATATGCATAATACATTTACTTCCGAAACACATCTCCTTATAATATTATCCGCACATCATCGAAAATGATACGACTCATCCCAGAAGTAATGTGTCACATCATGTAGGAATTTCTTTCTTTAATGGAAGGAAAGATTTTTTAGAATGACCTCACTCACAACATAATTTACAAAATCAGCATACCAAGGCAATTTCTCCACAGCAGCAGCCAAGATCTTCTCATAAGGAAGGCATCATTTATCTCTATTTCATTACTAATTGCCTGTTCACCTTCCATTCTAGACAGTTGATCTGCAACCTGGTTTTCACACCCTTTCCTATCTTTGACTTCAAAGTAAAATTCTTATAGCAGTAATACCCATCTAATCAGCCTTGGTTTTGCATCCTTCTTAGCAACCAAATACCTCAAAGTTGCATGGTCAGTGTGAACTACCACCTTGGTTCCAAGCAGATAAGCCCTGAATTTCTCAAAAGCATATACTACAGCCAAAAGTTCCTACTCAGTGACGGTGTAGTTCTTTTGCGCTCCATTCAGTGCTTTGCTGGCATAATATATTGGATGAAATAGTTTGTCCTTCTTTTGTCCCAATATAGATCCAAGGGCAACACTACTTGCATCATACATGATCTCAAACAGTTTTGACCAGTCTAGTACAACAATAATAGGGCCCCCAACCAACTTCTTGTTAAGGCATTCAAATGCCTTCAAGCAATCATCATCGAAGGAAAACTTTACTTCTTTCTCCAAAAGTATGCAAAGTGGATTTGCAACCTTTGAGAAGTCTTTTATAAACCTCCAATAGAAGTCATTATGTCCAAGAAAACTATGCGCTCACTTTATTGAAATGGTAGGTGGTAGTTTCTCAATAACTTCCACTTTGGCTCGATCAACTTCTATCCCTTTTGCTGAAATTTTGTGACCGAGAATGATGCCCTCCTTTACCATAAAATGGCATTTTTCCCAGTTCAACACCAAATTGAATTCAGCACATCATTGTAAGGCAATACTCAGGTTTGCCAAACACACCTCAAATGAATCTCCCACCATAGAGAAATAATCCATGAATACCTCTATAGTTTTCTCCACCATATCTAATAAGATAGACATCATGCACTACTGAAAAATGGTGGGTGCATTGCATAGCCTAAATGGCATCCTCTTAAATACAAAGGTGCCATATGGACATATGAATATCATCTTCTCTTTATTTTCAGGAGAAATACAAATTTGGTTGTATCCAGAATAACCATCCAAAAAGAAATACAATCTCCTTCCAGCCAATCGATCAAGCATTTGGTCCATAAAGGGCATAAGGAAATGGTCTTTCAGAGTCCATGAATTTAGCTTGTGGTAATCCATGAAAAATCTCCACACAGTCACAGGACTGAGTGGAATCAACTCATTCCTTTCATTTACAACCACAGTTATGCCCCCTTTTTTGGGCATGTATTGAACTGAGCTCACCCATTTGCTGTCAAAAATAGGATAAACCACTCCTGCATTCAACCACTTAATAATATCCTTATTAAACACCTCTTGTATTGGTGGTTAAAGACGGCGCTGATGCTCTTTGGTTGGAATACAATCTTCTTTAAGTTATATTTTATGCGTGCAGATGCCAGGGGGAATGCCAATAATATCTATGATGGTCCATCCTATAGGTGTCTTGTGCCTCTGAAGGACTGAAATAAGTGTGTTTATCTATTGCTCATGCAAATCAGCCACAATAATAATAGGTATCATGTTTTTGTTTTCCCAAAAACACGTACCGTAAGTGCCCAGGCAGCTCTTTTAATTCCAACACCGGTGGCTTCTCAATGTATGGCTTGGCTGGTGGTGTTGGTCGATTAGAAAGGTCAAGGTCTAGCTTTTTAGGAGCATAAGGATATGAACCCATTCCTGACAAGGCACAAACAGTCTCTTCATACTCCTCAATGCCTTCACGATTAAAGTTCATCAGAACTGCGGGTGAAGGCTTGACAACAAGTTGCTTCTCTCTTGACATCTCTTGTTCATCCTCATAATACATATCAACTACTGAGAACACAGTTATTTCTTCCTGATGCTTTATTTATTTACACACATAAAATTGTACCACTTCATTATTCATCCTGAATAAGAGCTCATTCGCTCTCAAATCAATCAACACACTTCTAGTTGCGAGGAATGGTCAACCCAATATTATGGGTACCTCAAAGTCCACCTCACAATCCAGAATGACAAAGTTTGTAGGGAAAATAAAGCTGGCTACCTTCACCAACACATCATACAAAATGCAAATAAGTCATTTTACTGACCTATCCGCCATCACGAGTTGCATGCTGGTGGGTTTGGGATTTCCGTGACCCAACTTTCTATATATAGCCAGCGGCATCTAATTAATGCTTGCTCCCAGATCACATAATGCCTTAGCGAATTTCGTAGTCCTAATTGTACAGGGAATAGTTAATGTGCCTGGGTCTAGCTTCTTCTGCACCATGGTCATTATAGAAATAGTACTACAATGATTAAGATTATCCTCCAATTCGTAGCTCACTACTCTTTTCTTAGTTACAAGGTTCTTCATGAATTTAGCATATCCTGGCATTTGTTCGAGTGCCTCTACCAATGGCACATTAATTATCCACTGCTTGAGCATTGCCATGAATTTGCTGAATTTTGCATCATCAGTTTTATTCTTCAATCGCTGAGAAAATGGAGCTGGTGGTATTGGAATAGTTTCAACACTACCTTCTTTTCCTTTTCTTTCTTTTTTCTTGGAGCATCATTAGAATTATCCAGCTTCTCAGACTCCACTGGACCTCCTTCTTCCGATTCATCATCAGCTACCTCATCAACTACATGTTTGCCTACAGAAGGGCCAGCTAATATCTTACCACTTCTAGTGGTAATCGCCATACATGAGCCATTATTCCTCAGATTTTAGACCGTATCACTTGGTAACGCTCCGCTCTTTCTCTGATTACGGTAGAGTGTGAGTTTACCAACTGACTAATAGATAATAGATCAGTCTTCATGGAAGTCACACCAGAGTTGGTAGCTTCCACTCTCTTCAATAACTTAGCCATCATGTCCTCCATGGACATCTTTTCAAAACTTATTGTAGTATCCTTACGATTTCTAAGAGGGACATAGAGCCCGCTCCTATGATTGTTGTTCCTCTAATTTCTATTCTCCCTATCTTTATAACCAGACTTATCATAATAATTCCAACCTTGATTCCCTTGGCCATTGCCTCAAAATCTCCCTAATTATTAACATAGTTTGCCTTTTCTTCTACATCAGCATCAACTCTATCCTGAGATCCCATAGCTTTCACCTTCTCAGTCTTACCTGCTAGGAAGTGCTTGGTTAGCAAGTCCATCTGCATTTTAATCTGAGCCATATCTTGGTCACGTTTCTTATCTCTTCTACATTGTTCCACAGTAATACCCCCAGACATAGTGGGGCTAGTTACCATAGAGTATATGGTATGCCATGCCCGACTCTGTTTGGTCATTCTTTTTAGCATCTTTGAAGACTCTAGGAATGTAAGATCAACAAATGAACCGCCAGCAGTATTTTCTATAATTAGCTTTGTCAGAGATTTAAGAGCCCTGTACAAAGTCTCCATCAAGTATATGTCCATCATATTATGGTTCGGACACTCTGTCAGCTTCTTCTTGAATCTTTCCTAGGTTTCATGCAAGGCTTTAGTTGGGAGTTTCCTAAAGTTTCTGATCTCATCCCTCAATTGTACCCTCCTAGAAGATGGAAAGAACCTTTCTGGGAAAGCTCCTTTCAACTGCCTCCAGTTGGTTATAGAATTGGGTGTCAGCTTATTTAGCCATAAAGTTGCCTTCCCAGACAGAGACAATGAAAACAATCTCAACCGGATAGCATTCTGGTCCACTCCTGGGTTATCAAAAGATTTATAGATGGTGACAAAATTCACCAATGCAAGTTTAGGTCATCCCCAGGAAGGCCACCAAACAACCTCTTCAGATTGAGGAGTTAAATCATAGTACTCGTAATGTTGAATTTAGCCCCAAGTTCCAATGGTGGAGAAATGATTGCACCCATTGAACCTGCTCCGTCCATTCTATCATCATCATTATTGAGGTCATACTGGACCGGATGGTACTCTTGTCTTTCTCAGAACGGACGGTTCCTGTTAACATTACGCCGTACTGGTGCAGCTACTTGCTCTGCACGCCTTGGGTTACCAGGATTTAGCAACTCCACATCTCCCAAATTTTCATCCTCAGGGTTTTGATGTCGTGCTTGTTGATCGACATTTTGTGCATTCACCTGAGCTCTAGTTAAGGCTACCAATCTGTCAGCCTCTTGTGTTTCTGCCATTCTTCTAATTCATTGTGGTTCCAAATTAAGTGGTAATAATGGTTCTGCAGAACTTCTAGTGCTTGACATACACTACAAAGATCCTGTAATAAAAAAACAACAAATAAACGTAAAACTAGGAAACTTGACTAATAGTCAATTAGCGTACCCAACTTCAATTTACAACCGTATTCCCCGGCAATGGTGCCATTTTTGATAACGCTCAAACTACATCTCTCTAATGAGAATGAAAGAGATTGTTGTCAATATAAAACTCAACTAGGTTGGGGTCGAATCCCACAGGGAATATGGTGTAAACTTAAGTCATTTGCAATTTAATCAACTAATATTTGGATGTTTCCTGAAATGGGGTTTTTTTTAGTTTAGCAAGTAATTGTTGGTCACTTTAGTTACAGTGTTCGTAATTAAGAGTTTATGGAAAAACTAGAATTATGTTCACTAGGGGTTTTGGTACTTGACAGGTGCTAATGGTGGTTCAAGATTCTCACAGTAGGAAGGACAACAAGTTATCTCTATCGAAGTTATGCCTAAATGTCTCTCAACATACATAAGAATTTAATTACCTAATCCTCTCGGACTTAGGGAATTTATATTCATGACCATATTTGACCTCAGGTTAGTCAACCTTGTTACAACCTCAATTTTTAAATGGAAGTTTTTAGTGATTTCAAGTCCCTGTTAATAATTTAGTTCCCACTATATTTCATTTCTTTCTCAAGCAAATCAAAGAAAGTATTATCTATCGTTTGCAACCAATAGACGATAATTAAAACCTCAGAATTATCAAGGAGCCCTACCACCTTTTGAATCTTGACCACTCAGCACCTTATCAAGACTTAACCCTAGATCCCATAATTCAGGTTAAAGGAATTTATCCGCTCATGATGTAATAATCGAAACAACTAGTTATGTTCATAATTTGAAAGATAAACTTACCACAAGATGAATAGAAACTAGAGATTCTTAGATTAGATCAAACTAGTAATTCCAAAATAATGATGATAATCTCTTCAAAGTAATTGCTTGTTAAGGTCAAGAAACTAGAGAGAGAAAATATCAAAATACGTGTCTCCAAAAGATATTTGGAACTCCTTAGAAAACCCTAAACAATGCTTTAAATAGTTCACCCTAATTATGGAAATAAAATAATAAAGTTCTGCAATTCCTCGGATAGGTGAAGCCATCCCTAACGCCCAATCAGGAGGCTGATGACATATCATAAATGTCGTCAGCTCCTCTTTGCTTTTTGTATTCGCTGCCTTAGGCTGATGATGGTTTTGATGACCTATCAACTCTTTGACGAATTATCACGAATGTCATCACATCTCTACCTCAGCTCTCATGTTCTGCCTTAGGGACACCAATTTTATCAACCTATCAGCTCCTTGACGGCTTATCACAAACTGTCATCACAACTCTCAACTCAGGTGCATTCTCTGTCTGAGGATGATGATAAAGCTGATAACTTATCACAGGGCTGATGACTTATGAAAAATGTCATCAGCCACACTTCTCTTCGAATTAATTCAGATTTTAACTCTATTGCTTCCATCGTTGTTGATTCTCTTGTATCATTGCTTCTATTATAAAATCAAACATAAAACAATCAAAAACGACAAAATTTGCGTAAGACTTTGCAATTATTCTTAGTTAAAAGCCTCAATGTGTTAGCATTTGGTTGCACATCACCGGGCAGAACTTCATAAGTCAATTCCTTGAAAAGTTGTGTAGTCAATGCAGAGCTTTCTCCAATGCTTGCAGAATGACCCCAAAAATTATGTAACCTTTCTATTTATAGTTGTAGGGGGTAGGCAGTCCAAGGGTAAATAACCTTTTCTATCTCCTTCTGATTGGTCCGTTCAATTTTTAAGCTTATTACAAAGGTCATGTGATAAGTTGCTTGTGATTGGCCAAAAATATGTCATTTGGGACACTTGGCAATAGGCTCTTGAGCTTGACTTGGCTTGCCACATCATTTGAGTGTGTGGTCTTGCCTCATTAGTCTTTAATTTGACTGGGATACCACATCACTTGACATGTGGCATAAGTTTGGGCCTCAAGGTGAGATGAACCTTGAAGTCCTTATTGAGGAATAAAATGGGCTTATTACTTTTATAGACCAAAATAATTTTAGACCTAATAAAATATGGGTCAAATATAAATTTTATATGAATTTGACCAAATAAATTTTACGTGTCTACAGTAGGATTTGAAGAAGAGGCAATCAAAACTTTATTAGCCCTAGTGGCAACCCTGGCTAAAGGACAATCTCACTGAATATGACCAACCTGACCATAATTGTAGCACCGATTTATCCCCTCCTCATAATATCCATGGTGAATCTTCCTATAAAAGTGATAAGAAGGATAAGGTGGGGATGACTGAGCTTTACTAGACTGAGAATAGGCACCCTATACCTTAGGACCACTACTAATTTTAAAATGGCGATCAACTGAAGTCTTAGGATAAGGAGTATTGGCAGAACTCGAAACTTGTCATAACTCGAACCAGGTCTTAGACGGGTATCTTTAGCTCCTTGGGGGGTGGATACCACCTCTTAGCTTAATAACCTGATCACAATAAAGTCATAGTGAAAGCAAAACCAAACCAAATAAAAATATGTATATAAAACCATAAGAGAGAATACAAGACAAAATCAATGACCAAAAATCTCCACACCTTTCCACAAAGCCTCTAAAACCATAATAGCAAGTTAGGTCGAGACATGCGCCCGACCAGGATAGTGAAACTCTTAGATTACTAAAATACAAAAAGAAACCTAATGAAATAGTACATCTTTTTGGATGATAAAGGCTCACCACTTTACAACAACTCAATCCATATTCGCTCTACCAAATACTGCACCTAATTTAACAAAGAACCCTATGACCCTACATCATGAAATAATGTAGAATCCAATAACGATCACTGGGATAAGCACTGGCATGTAACTCAAGAAAAGTGATATCCAAAAATAGTCAAACCATATACACACCTTCATACATACATATATATAGGATGATGGGATAGGGAAAATGGGTTATGAACATAAAAATTTAAAACCATCAACTTGGACTGTGTAGCTCTATCCATCCTAAGGACACCCATAGGCTATAGGTTCAGTTCCTCCTACTGAAAGAGCCTCAATGCGTGTTAGCCGTACGAACCAAGGAACTATGAGGGAGACCAGAGACACCAAGGCTCCAAACATCCCTAATATGTATATCTTTAATATATTAAAAGTTTGAAGACCCTTAAAAAAGTGATTTAAACTTTTTGTCCTTCATTAAAAGACTCTCCTTTAGACAAAACTATTTTTTCACTATTTTCTTCTATTCATTATTTAATTATTTTTATTATATTAACTATACTCCTAAAATATATGGGACTCCTAAAATTTATGGAAGGAAAATTAATTAATATTTTTCTTTGTACTGATCAATTAAAAAAATAGTCCTAAAATAGGATAGAAAAATACTTCTAAAATAGGACTCTATTAAGAAAATACTTCTATCAATATTGAGATTCACGTTAAACTAGAGAAGAAACTAATTTACTTATTGGGAAAATATGATCGATGCTCATCTAACTTGTTTCGGTTGCATGTCTAGATTGGTGGATACTTAATTTTCTAACCCTTAACTTCTTCACTATTTTTATCAACGTAATAAAATTCAACGTGTGTATATATATATATATATATATATATATATATATATATACATCTTATTTATTTCATTCAAGTCATTCTTTAGTGGCAAAATTTTCACTAAGACAAGAACTATTTTCATCAAAACTGAAGCTTTGTGATCACTATTGTATTATTTTATTGTAGTTTATAGGTCGTAGATGAATTTACAGGTGCTAGATGAATGTCGGTCACCATTGAAAAAAAATTGGGGAGAGGTTTGGTATAATTGCATTATTTTTATGTC
>NW_025884315.1:0-15350 GCF_002878395.1 Capsicum annuum
TAATCTAATATATGTATGTATGAAATTGAGATTTGAGGATTTGAATGAAGAGAATAAGCTTATAACGTCCTTCTCTTGTTGTAAAGCTCCTTGTTTCTATGTGTGTTATGAAATACTCGATTACATTATGAGAATACAAGATATGAATGACTTGATTTTTGGTTTCTGATTTGATTATGATTTTGAACTTAAGAGGGGATGGTTTATTTTATGTTAAATGTTAAGAGAATTTCTAAAAGAATTTCATGATTTGTCATAAATGTCATGACCACCACATGTTGTTGAAAGGTTGAAAAGTGAGAATTTCATGCATGTGTTCAAATGAGTTTAAAGCAAGAGCCCTATTGAATTTATTGATTTATATGGTGGTCCCAAACTTTATGTTTTGAAAGAAGAGATTATAATATGATATGAATGGCCTAGATATTCAACTTGTTAGTTAATGGTATGACGATACCATATAAAAATGTATGCCATAACAGAGTTAGAGTTTTTAGATTTTGATTTCAGAGAGTACACATTTTAAAAAGCTAAAAAGGATGGGCTTAAAGAGGGTTACATGGTTGCCCGAAGAAGGCTTGAGTTCAAGAACTCCTAGCCCAAAATCATGCTTTGCCGATACGGGTTCATTTCATCCCCTAGAGGGATTATACACTGGCATAGTGCCCTGTGGCATATCAGAGACAGAGACTACAACCTTTGCGGCAAATTCGGGTTGGGGGCTTGACTGCTGATTTAATGGAATATTCCATATAGCCCATGGAATTTCAGAGTTGTAGGGTATACCACCTAGCACTGAATTAAAAACAAAGATTGTGTCATGGAGTTTAGAAAATTATTCAGAATCTTTTAAATATGCCCATGTGTTTTCTTTGCATATGTATATTTATGAACTATTTTCTAAACTGCTCTCACCTATGTTGATTAAAATAGTTATTTTGGAATTTCACTGCATACCAGTACAATTGTATTGACCCCTTATATTTCAGGGTCTGAGGCTCATTCTAGAGGTCCTGCTAAGCCGTAGAGTTTTCAGACAGAAGTAAAGAGTGTAGTTGGTAAGCCTTCTCTATTCTAGAATGCTTAATGCTTTTCAGCTATTTGTTATTTATTTTAGTTTGATCTACTGAGGGTTTTGCGCTAGATTCAAATAGTTTATTGATGTCGTACGAAGTAGAGATTTCACAGACTCAAAGAGATGATGTTCAGATATTGAAAACTTATTTTCGTTCTATCAAACAGATTTTAGAATATGACCATGATACCCTTTATGTTATTTTTACATTTCTTTCTTTATTATTCAAGTATTGTGCGTGATTACCAGACATAGAAGAGTATCTGAATCATTATGGTTCAGGATGCTTATCATAGCTAGGGCCCCGATTCGGGTCATGACAAACTTGGTAGCAGAGCACGGTTCATGGTCCCAGGGTGTCTGCAAAATTACGTCAGGTAGAGTCCTGTTTAAGGGTGTGTAACGCACCACACATTTAAGTAGGAGGCTACCAAACATTTAGGAATGTCTCCCTTCTTTGTGATTTAGTTCGTGTTGTAGAGTCTGAATGTCCCCTAACCAATAGTCTCTTGTATTTTAGAAAAGTAATCATTCTTTGACGTCGCTCCAATGATCAAAATACCCAGACAGAAGATATTTATCCTACACAAAGGATGAGGACACGTAATAGGGCTTACACTCCTAATGTTACTGCTGCTCTGGGAGTCCCTCCTGTTCAGACCTGCCCACCCCGAGCACCTAAGGCTCTCTGTTCTGGGACTAACCACACCTATTCTCCCCAGAGAGGGATATCAAATGCTGAATTTAGATAGTCGATGCATATGATTCCATAGTTGGTGGCTTCACAAGATCGACGGTTAGAGGATATTGGGTATGTATCTGTTACAGCTGAGGCTACATGGGTGGGCCACTTTATGAGGATGAACCCACCTAAGCTTACTGGTACAAAGGTGGAGAAAGATCCACAAGAGTTTGTAGAAGAGATAGAGAAAAATTTTTGAGTGATGTATATAGATGAAGTTAAAAGGGTTGAACTAGCTCCTTATCAATTGAAGGAGGTAGTAAAGATGTGGTACATTGAGTGGAAAGATTTGAGGGGTGACAATACTGAGACTTCTATGTGTGACAAATTTATGGAAGACTTTCTGGACCAATTCTTTCCTTACGAGTTGAGGCAGTCCAAGGCTGAAGAGTTCGTGAACATAAAAAAAGGGAAGATGAGCGTCAAGGAGTACTCCCTAAAATTGAATCAACTATCCCGTTATACTCCAAAATTGGCAAGAAATATGAGGGCTTGCATGAGAAAGTATGCATCTGGTCTTTCGGATGACTTGGTTTTAGAGTACAATGAGGCGATGTTAAACTGAGATATGGACTTCTCTAGATTATCCATTCACATCCAGCAGGTTGAGGAATAGAAAAAAAGGGTTGCTGAAGCAAGGGAGAAAGATAGGCAGGCCAAGATGGCCATACCAACAGACCAGAACCATAGTCAATACCAAGATGACAATCGGGGTAATAGGTGGTCGAAGAAAAAAGTCCTGCAGTAATGCCCATCCTGCGGATAGCACCCCATCGCCAGGACCTCCAACTAATCGACGATTCAAGAATATTTAGCCTAGCCATGGACCGAGAGTACAGGGTATGCAGTCGCAAGGAAATGTGGCACAACCTGCTACGTCTAATCCTCGTTGTAACACGTGTGAGAGGCATAACTCAGGAAAGTATCAGTTTGTTACAATGGTATGTTATTCTTATGGCCAGCCAGTTCATATCCAGTTAATGTCGAGGGAACTAAGTCGTAAGCTAATTTCTCCATACCACCACTACCTCTAAAAGGTGGTACTTTATCTACCGGGAGTGGTCGCAACCGGTTGTTTGCTTTGTCCAACCGTAAGGATACAAAGGTTTCCCTATATATAGTCATAGGTATGTCATAAATCTTCTTCCATGATGTATATGTGCAGCTTGATCCCGGGTCTACCTTGTCTTATGTGATCCTATATGTGGCAGTCGGTTTTAGGTTTGAGCTTGAAGTTATTGTAGATCCTTTCTATGTTTCCACTCTTGTAGGTGATTCTGTTGTGGCTAGGAGGGTATATAGAAATTGTGTTTTGTCTTTTTCTTGTCATGATACAGTGGAAAACCTTATAGATCTTGACATTATTAATTTTGATGTTATTTTAGGAATGGACTGGCTTCATTCATATTATACCATGCTTAACTGTTGAAATCGAAAGGTTACTTTCCTTTCTAAATGAACGTGTGATAGAGTGGGAGGGGTATTCTTTAGCACCTAAAGGTAAATTCATATCTTACCTCAGAGCCCATAAACTTATTTCCAAGGGTTGTTTGTATTATCTTATTCGAGTTAAATATTTTACTACTAAAAGTCCTTCTCTTAAGTTTGTCCTTCTGGTTAATGAATTTCCAAAAGACTTTCTCGATGATCTTCCAGGGATACCACCTGATATGGAGATAGATTTTGGTATTGATTTATTACTGGACACTCGTCTTATTTCTATTCTGCCATATAGAATGGCTCCTACTGAATTGAAAGAGTTGAAACAGCAACTAGCATATCTTCTTGATAAAGGCTTCATCCGTCCTAGAGTTTTTCCCTGGGGTGCACCTATACTTTTCATACATAAGAAAGATGGTTCCTTCCATATGTGAATAGACTACCACCATCTGAATAAGGTCACTGTCAAGAATAAATATCTCCTTTCTAGAATTTATGATCTCTTTGACCAACTTCAGGGTGCTAAGTTCTTTTCAAAGATAGACCTATTTTTGGGGTATCATTAGTTGAAGGTTAGGGAGGCTGATATTCCCAAAATAGCTTTTCAAACCTGATACGATCATTATGAATTCTTAGTCATGTCTTTCGGATTGACTAACGCCCCTGCAGCCTTCATGGACCTAATGAATATGGTGTTTCTCTAGTTTCTAGGTCTATTTGTTGTATTTTTCATTGATGATATTTTGGTTTATTCTAAGAATGAGTAGGATCACGCCAGTCACCTCCGAATTATTCTTCAGACCCTCAAAGATCATAGATTGTAAGCAAAATTTTCCAAATGTGAATTTGTTTAATGCTATTACTTTCTTAGGACATATTGTGTCTAGTGAGGGAATTAAAGTTGATCCCCAAAAGATTGAGGCAGTGAGAAAATGGACAAGACCCATGACTCTAACTGATATTTGGAGCTTCTTGGGTTTGGCGGGGTATTACAGAAGGTTCAAGAAAGTTTTTCTTCCATAGCTTCTCCACTTACCAAGTTGACACAGAAAAAGGTAAAGTTTGTGTGGTCTGACGCTTATGAGAATAGCTTCAAAAAATTGAAGGACAAGTTGACTGCTGCACCTATTTTGACCCTCCCTGAGGGCATAGAAGGTTTTGTAGTATATTATAATACATCCCAGGTGGGACTTCGGTGTGTACTTATGTAGCATGGTAAGGTGGTAGATTGTGAATCTAGGCAGCTAAAGGTGCATAAGTGAAACTACCCCACCCATGACTTGGTGCTAGCGGCGGTGGTATTTCAACTTAAGATATAGCGGCACTATCTTTATGGGGTACATGTTGATATTTTTACTGACCACAAAAGTTTACAGTATGTTTTCTCGTAGAAAGAATTAAATCTCAAGCAGAGGCGTTGGTCGAAACATTTGAAGGATTATGACATGAGCCTGCACTATTATTCGAGCAAGACTAATGTGGTGGCGGACACCCTCATCAAACTATCTATGGGCAGTCTTTCGCATATTAAGGAAGGAAAAAGGGAGATGGTGAAAGATATTCATAGACTAGCTAATCTAGGGGTGCGACTTCTGGATTCCAAAGATGGAGGAGTAGTTGAGCTTGAGGTAGCAAAATCTTCCTCATGTGCTGAAGTGAAGGAGAAGCATGCCGAGGACCCTATTTTTATGCAAATCAAGAAAGGTGTAGGGCAGCAGAAAGTGATGTCTTTTGAAATTGGCGGTGATGGTTTTTTGAGATATCAAGGTAGGTTATGTGTGATAGATATGGATGGTTTGCGAAAAAGAATTCTTGATGAAGCTCACACTTCGAGGTATGTTGTTCACCCAGGCTCTACTAAAATGTACCATGATCTTAAAACTATATATAGGTGGAATAATATGAAGCGTGATATGGCTGATTTTGTCTCCAAGTGTTTGAATTGCCAACAAGTTAAATTGGAACATTTGAGGCCACGTGGTACTTCCCAAGAGATAGCTTTGCCTGTGTAGAAGTGGGAGATAATTAATATGGACTTCATAATGGGACTTTTGAGGTCCCAAAAAAAGTATGATTCCATTTGGGTAATTGTGGATCGGCTGACCTAGTAAGCTCACTTTTTGCCTTTGAGGACTAACTATTCGGGGGATGAATACGCTAAGATATAAATTGATGAAATATTTCATTTGCATGGGGCACCTGTATCCATTATATCCGATCGAGGTATGCCATTCTCATCACAGTTTTGGAGATCTTTTTAGAGGGGTTTAGGTACCCAAGTGAACCTAAGTACTGCATTCCACCCTCTGACCGATGGGCAAGTAGAGCGCACTATCTAGACCCTTGAGGATATGTTAAGAACCTGTGTAATTGAGTTCAAAGGTAGTTGGGTAGATCATTTACCGTTGATAGAGTTCTCCTACAATAATAGTTAAATGCTAGTATTAAAATTGCTCTTTTTAAAGCACTTTACAGGAGAAGATGTAGATCACCAATTGGGTGGTATGAAGTGGGTGAGACGCGGTTGTTTTGGCCTGAACTGGTTCATTAGGCAATGGAAAAGGTAAAAGTTATTAGAGAATGACTCAAGACAGCTCAAGTTCATCAGAATTCCTACACTGATGTTAGAAGGAGAGTTGGAATTTGAGGTTGTGATTGGGTGTTTCTAAAGATCTCCCCTATGAAGGGAGTCACACAATTTAGGAAGAAAGGAAAGCTGATTCTTCATTATATTAGACCGTATCAGATTGTGAAAAGGATAGGTGGGTTCGCTTATGAGTTAGAGTTCCCCACAAATCTGGTTTATGTCTATCCTGTGTTTCATGTGTCCATGTTGAAGAAGTATATTGGAGATCATTCTCTAGTGTTTCCTGTAGAGAAGATAAGGGTGACAGACTCCTTGACATATAAAGAAAAACCTGTTGCTATTCTGGATCGTTAAGTCTAGAAGTTAAGAAATAAGGAAATAGCTTCAATTAAGGTGTTGTGGAAAAATCAAAAAGTTAAAGAAGCTACTTGGGAATCATAGAACGACATGCATGCAAGATACATAAATCTTTTTGATCTAGTGAATGACGAAATGGAAGGTACAATCCTTGCCTTATTCTTTTTATCTCATATTCACCAGGATTAGTGCTTACATGTGTACCGCATCATCATTCGGAGACAAATGATCCCCAAGGGGGAATAATGTAACACCCCATAGTTTTCTCAACCTAATATCACTTCATGGTATATATGGAGAGTCGATCTTCTGAAAATATTTCTAAGAGTCAAGAGGACTTTGTCATATTTTGAGCTCCAAACCTTTGATGATCTTATTTTTTACCTTTCCGACCCCGAAAAGCTAATTTTTAAGTTGTTTCATGATCGGGAATGTTATTAGTACATCTCAAGTAAATTTAAGAATTTTTTAACATCGTTCGAGGGGTCTTTGGCTATTGAAATAGTGGCCCGATGCAAATTCAGTGCGCCGGGTCGATGATAGCATCGATGAAATAGTGAACCGATACGATCTCAATGCGTCGCATCGGGTAATGCATTGGTGCCAAGTTTGCAAATTATTTTAAATAACCAGCCTTTGGGAGGGAAAATTAGTCTTTTTTCCTCGTCATAACTGTGCCATAACATGAAATTAAGATGTCATTAGGGCAAAATATATCAAAAAACTACTTCTATCTCTTTAATCAAGACCCTAGGTTTTTCACAAAGATCAAGAAACTCATCTTTAGAAGTCAAAAGTATCAAGAACTTAATTAAGATTCAGGCCACGCTCTTTCTGCTAAGTAATCTAAGGTACGTAGGGTTTTGCTAAGCTACATGGGCTTGTTGAAAACTCATTGAATAAGATTTAAAGTTATAGAAATCACAAAATTTTAGAAGGGGTTTTGGAATTATGTTTTCAGTCTTGCATTATGAGTGCTTTAATGATACTGTTGCTTTGGTCTTGAAGCCTTTCCCTCAAATTTGATTTGTAATCTTATATATGTATATATGAAATTGATATTTGAGGATTTCAATGGAGAGCATAAGCCTATAAACATCCCTCTCTTGTGTTAAGCTACTTGTTTCTATGTGTGTTATGAAATACTCGATTGCATTATCAAAAAGCATGATATGAATGACTTGATTTTTGGTTTATGACTTGATTATGATTTTGAACTTAAGAGGGGATGGTTTATTTGATGTTAAATCTTAAGAGAACTTCTAAAAGAATTTCATAATTTGTCACAAATTTTATGACAACCACATGTTCTTGAAAGGTTGAAAGGAGAGTTTTATGCATGTGTTCATAGGAGCTTAAAGCAAGAGCCCTTTTGAATTATTGATTGATATGATGGTCCCAACCTTCATGTTTTGTAAGAAGATATTATAATATGCTATGAATGGCTTAGAGATGCGACTTGCATGTTAATAGTATTACCTTAGAGTTTTTAGATTTTGATTTCAGAGAATACACGTTTTAAAGAGCTAAAAAATGGGCTTAAAGAGGGTTAGGTGGTTTCCCAAAGAAGTCTTAAGTTCAAGAACTCCTAGACCAAAACCGTGTTTTGATGATACAGGTTCATTTCATCCCCTAGAGGGATTATACGTTGGCCTAGTGCCCTGTGGCGTATCAGAGAAAGAGACTCCAACCCTTGCGGCAAAGTCGGGTTGGGGGCTTAGCTATCCAGTTAAGGGCAGATTCCATATATCCCATGGAATTTTAGAGTTGTACGGTATACCACCTAGCATATAAGTAAAAACAAAGAATGTGTCATGGAGTTTAGAAAATTGTTCAGAATCTTTTAAATTATAGGTCATAGGAAATATTATTGGTATCTGCATTAAAATTTCCAACCTTCACGACTTTTGATTGCTCTTCAGGATTTTGCAATAATACTGTTCATGAAAAAAGCCACAATTTGTAGCATGGGTTATATAATCTCATTGCTTGATAGTGCTCCACTAAAATACCTATAAGTTTTAGCTCTAAAATTTGATTTAGAAATGGTTGGTAACGTTATAAAGGGATCTAAAAATAACTAATTTATTGGGTAATGGGACCCATAAGCATTGATATACTATGAGAAATGAACATTTGATGTTGACCGAAAAGAATATTACACTAGAACTTAGTAGAAAGATGAGTTTCAAACTCAACTTTATGTTAGGGACTTCTTATGATCTTAAATTAAATCCAATACTTTTATCATATTTAGGTATATATTTTTGAGGTATAGTAATATGTCCCCCTTAGGATCTTTCATCCTCAAATGAAGACTAATGCAAGACTAGGAAACATACACTACTAAAATCAAGATGATTTTTGAAAATAAACATGGATCATAATTGGGGATAACTTAAACTACAAATACTAACTTAGATGAAACATATAGGTCATGAGTGCACGAATAGGATCTCATGATACTTGCAAAGGAATAAACTCTATGAGAGTGAGAGTGTTAGACACCAAAATGTCTATGATTTAATTTTGGTACCTCTTTCATGTTTAATGGATATTTCTAGGTTGAATTATGATATGACATATAATGGTACCATTAGGAAGTGTTTCAGAATTTTTAGAACGCGTTTGGGGTCATTTTAGTACCCTAAACTAATGAGGGTCCATGATAATAGCATGCCACGTGCTGGGCGTGTCACGATAAGGGTATGCCATACCCTTGGAGCGGTGAAAAAAGGGCATCCCATGCCTAAGGGCACAAAAATACCAATTTCATTTTTTGAGTTTGAATCGAGGGCTTTTTGATCTTTTACCAATTATATGACTTCCCTGCAATATTAAACACAAAACCCACCCACATAAAAAATATTAAAATAACTTCTTTTCTCCCAAATCCTCAAGAACATAAAAGAGGAGTTTTTCACCAAACTTCTAGCTTTCAAGGTTCGAAGTAAAGTTTTCGTCAAGAAATTCACTAAGTTTAGATATATAGGGTTTGAACCAGATTAAACTTTCATCCTTATGCCCAAAAATAAGTTCTTATGATGAACTTGATAATTTTATAACTAGGGTTCATACCTACTTTTACTATGCTTGAGTTTATGATGTTTCATCATCAATTGCATATTATTTTTCATATGATTTCATGCTTATTTAAGTTTTATCTAATATAGTTATCTTGAGCATTAAGTTTTTTCAATTTGATATTAAGTTGACAAAGATTACAAATAGAGCATTTAGTAGTCAGTTTATAAGAAGTTTAAGCTTATTAGTTTGAGATTCAAAAATACTACAGTATAATAACAGTTCTAGTTTTGATATAAGATTTCAGACAAGCTATGAAGTTCACATCAGAAACCAAGATTTTGAGATAAAAATAGAAGCATATTGTGTTTTTATACTTATCATCTCATATTCTATTTTTAAGATGGACTTCATAGATATATTATGAGCAATAGTATGTTTTTTGGAAATAGTATCTAGCACATAGAGGATAATATGTGTCTAGTGCATCCTATTTCCCAAAAACTACATGCCACCATAGGTTATATTTAATTTTTCTAAATAAGCATGTAGCTTTTCGTAATGGACATGTCATTTATATTATTCATCGGGTTCAAATCATACATGTTTAGGTTATCACCATAGTTAGCCTTTATACACTAGAAAATTATATTGGAGCCTTTCGCTGGGTGTTTTAGACATCAAACTCCATATTGTATCATGGTTTATGCCGGTTATGATAATCTCTTATAGAAAAGAGGATTTTAGAAACTAAGTGGAATGACTCACAATTTTTGTTCAGATATTATCTTATGAGTTATTCCTTATTAGATTTTAGCTTTTTGTTTTATTTATGATCAAGAGCGAGTCTTTTACACATAGAAAGCATGATTTGTAAGTATGTTTATCTTTAGTTTTACTTATTGCGTTCACCCCCACAAACTCAGTATATGCTATAAGTACCGACCACAAATATATTTGTGTGGATACATTATTTTATAATGTAGGATCTACTGTTTTTCCCTAGTAGCACGATTAATTGTAGGCACCACTTCCTATATTATACATTTGGTGAGTCCTCGTAGTTTGAGGGCCAAGATTTTGTTGTTTTCAAATTCTTATTGTTATTATTTTAGGTAATCAGCTTTCAGTTTGGGTTAACTAGGGCCTGTCCCAGTAGCTCATTAAAATTTTTTTTAGAGGCCTGTTAAGACTAGTCAGACTCTATGTTCTTTCAGTTTCACATAGATTTGAATGCTACTAAGTTGTAGCATTTTTTTAAGATAGTCCATCAAATTGGACCCAATTATAAACTTCTTCAGTTTCCACTCATGATTGTATTTTTTTTACTAGAGTCCAGTGCTGAATAAATATCATGGGTTATCTTTAGGCTATTCATAGTCCTAACACCATGTGATATTCGAGGGGTATCTCTGAGTTATTACAAACTTGGTAACAGAGCCTAAAGTTTTAAAGAGACCTAGGGAGTCTGACAAGCTGTGTTACACAAAGTCTTGATCATGGGTGTAAGGCGCACCATACTTTTGAGCAAGAGGTTGTAGAACATACTTTGAACCATCCCTTCTATGTTGATCTCTATTATTCTTTGTAGTTATATATATTATCTAATTCATTCTTTTATGGATATAAAACAACTCCTTATCGAGCCTACATATGTAGAAATAGGGATCAGCCAACCCTACCTCTACCTATAGACCCTCTGAATGAGAATGTTTCTCAATTTAAGTTTTGGGCTGATTTCCAACTATTAATTTATGCTGTGAATGAAAATGCCCAGTTTAATTATTTAGCACTAATCTCACTTTGTAAAAATGGTAACTTAACTACAATTCAAGTTCGAGATTTTATGAGAATAAACCCACCTAAGTTCTTTAGGTCGAAGGTAAATGAGGATACTATTTTTTCATTAATGAGGTGAAGAAGATTACTTAGTTTATGCATGTTACTGAAGAGAAATGTTTGGAATTGTCTTTATAATAATGGAAGGATATTTTTATGACTGGGTTCGTATATGAAATGAAGACAGGGGTGAGAAGGAAACTCTTTTAAGTTGGGATATATTTTAAACAATGTCTGGATAAGTTATTTCCTAGGAAGATGAGAGAGGCTAAGGTAGAGGAGTTTATGAACATGAGGCAGGGCTTTGTATCAGTTAAAAAGTATTGCCTCAAGTTCACTCAGCTAGCTATGTTTGCACTATACTTGTTATCAGATTCTAGAGCTTGTATGAGTAAATTTGTCACTGGTGTGTCTGAATTGGTAGTCAAGAAGTGTAGCACTGCCATGTCAATTGGGGTTATGGATATTATTGGTTTAATGACTTATGATCCATAGATTAAGGCCAAGAAACTGTAGGAAATGAAGAGGGAGAATAAGAGAGATACGACTGGATAGTTTGAGTACAATTAGTAGAAATTAGGAGGGGAAATCCTTCTCTATTTTAGGGTTGTTCATCAGCACCTGCACCATTTTCAGCCAGTGCTTCTGCTTCCAAAAATAAGTAAGAGGGGTGCGCTAGAACACCGACTTTTAAATCCAGGGTAGCATTACTGAGGAGTTAGTTATACACCCCATAAGAGATATGGTGAAAATCATCGGGGTGAGTGTTTGGCTGGTAGAACAAGGTGGTATGAATGTGGAAAAATAGACAATTAATTGAGGGAGTTCCCCTTTATGAAGGCAGGCAACAATAATATTTTCCCTCAGGCTCAGGCTACTATAAAATAACTCAATCATGTCTCTCATACTCCAATACTAGAAGTGGTCAATTTTAGCATCAATGTTATGCTATATTTTCCACTCAGGAGAGGGAGATCTCAAAGATGTAGTCACTAGTATGATTTGTGTTTTTCACCTTAATGTCTATATGTTGTTAGATTAGGGGTCAACCTTCTCTTTTATAACCCCACTTTTATGCTGTGAATTTTGTGTAAGTTTTAAAAGTCTTTCTGAACCTTTTTCAATTTAGTCTCAAGTGGCTAAGTCAGTTATAACTAGATGAGTGTACAGAAAGTACCCTATTATAGTCCTTCATAGGAGCATTTTAGCATACTTAATAGAGCTAGAGATTCTTGATTTTAATGTTATTCTGGGCATGGATTGGCTCCATTCGCTCTATGTATTAGTCAATTGTCATACCTGAGTGGTGAAGTTTTCGTTTCCTAATGAGATAACCCTCGAGTGGGTAGGTAGTTTAGTATCTCCTATGGGTCATTTAATCTCGTATCTCAAACTTAGAAAGTTAATATCACAGTAGTGTATGTAACACTTAGTTCGAGTTAAAAATACTAAGTTTGAAACCCCAACCTTTCAGTTAGTTCATATAGTCAATAAGCTTCCTAAAGTATTCCTAGAGGATCTACGTAAGGTAGCTCCCGACCAAGAAATAGAGTTTGAGTTTGTTCTTCTTCTAGGTACCCATCCTATCTCCATTACTCCCTACTATATGCCCCAGCTGATCTTAAATAGTTGAAAGAGCATCTCAAGGACCTCTTAGATAAGGGGTTCTTCAGGCTTAGTATTTCTTTGTATGTACTCCAGTCTTATTTGTACACAAGAAGGGCGGTACTCTCAAAATGTGTATAGAGTAAAAATAATAAAAAAAGAGGTCACCATCAACAATAAGTATCCCATCCCCAGAATTGATGACTTATTTAACCAGTTTCAAGGTGACCATTGGTTTTTCACTATTTATATCAGGTCGGGGTATCAACAGTTTAAGGTTAGTGAATGTGACATTCCAAAGACTACTTTTAGAACATGGTATGGTAATTTTGAGTTTGTGGTTATGTCTTTTAAACTAACAAATACTCGTGCAACCTCTATGGTCTTAATAAACAGCATCTTCAAGTAGTACATGGAGATACTTGTCATTGTTTTCATATATAACATACTTATATATTCTCAAAGTGAGGATGAGCATGCAGACCATTTGTAAATAGTGTTGCAGACCCTTAAAGATCATCATATTTATGAAAAGTTTAGTAAGTGTGAATTTTTGTTGGAGTTTATTACCTTTTTGGGTCATGTGATTTTGGGTTCCAGTATTCATGTAGACCATAAGAAAACTGAAGCAGTAAAACACTAGCCTAGGCCCATAATGCCATCTAATATTTGGAGCTTTCTAGCATTAAATTGTTACTATAGGAGGTTTGTTAAGGGTTTTTTCTCAATACTTGCACCATTGACTAAACTGACACAAAAGAAGGTAAAGTTTATATGATAGATAAATATGAGAGGAGCTTCCAATAGTTGAAGGATAGATTGACTTCAGCCTCATGTTATTTTTGCCAAGGGGTTTAGACAGGTTTGTAGCGTATTGTGATGCCTCCAAAATTGGGTTATGCTGTGTTTTGATGCAAAATGGAAAGGTAATATCCTATGCCTCCATACAACTTAAAAACCACGAGAAGAATTATCCAACCCCCAATTTAAAGTTACCAGTTGTTATGTTTTCCTTGAAGATTTGACGGCACTACTTGTTTTGTGTGCATATTGATATTTTTACTGATCATAAGAGTCTCTAATATGTATTATACAAAATGAGTTGAATCTTCATAATAGAAAGTGGTTGGAGTTGTTAAAAAGTTATGACATAAATGTGCTCTGCCATCCAGGTAAGGAGAATATAGTGGCAAACATGTTGAGTAAACTATCTATGGGTAGTGTGGCCCATGTGAAAAGGGAGGAGTAGGAGCTGTCCAAGTAAGTTCATAGATTAGCTCAATTGGGTGTATGTTTGATTGATATGGATGATGTGGGAGTAGTGGTTCATAATATTTTATCATCATCCTTAGTAATGGAAGTGAAAGAGAATCAACGTAGTGATGTTATACTTAGATAGATATTGGATGTAGTTCAACATTAGAAGGTTTAAAGGGTGATATGCGTCCTTCTTTATCAAGGTCGGCTATGTGTTCCCAAAGTTGATAGATTGAGTGAAAGGATATTACCAAAAGACCATAGTTCTAAATATAAGATTTACCTTGGTTCTACTAATATATACCAAAACCTGCAAGAAATTTATAGGTGGAATGGTATAAAGAGGGACATAGTAGAGTTTGTATCTAGGTGACCCAATTTCAGCCTATAAATATTGAGCATCAAAGGTTCGGAGGTACACTTTAGGATATTAGCATTCCTAGTTGGAAGTGGGAGGTCATTAATATGGATTTTGTTACTAGACTTGATAATGCCCAAACTACCCATCCTAAGAATGATAAAACGATCATTGTCAAATATAGTAACCTAACTAGGTTAGGGATGCTCCCTTAGGTAATACGTTAGAAATCCTTTCCAAAGTTATTAACATGACCAAGCAATATGGAAAAGTTAAAAAAAAGATGTGTATTAACGATCAAGAAATAATAGATTAGTGTAAGCAGAATAGAAAAGAAAATAAAACCCTTGCAGGAGTGGAAGATTGGGCGGGATTCGGAGTGTGAAGGGAGCCATCATCTTCTTCTCATACCACTCTTAGAATAGTTTAGGATTCAACCAAGTATAGCTTTATTGATTTGTAGGGGCTGCTACTGCTAGTGTTCTACACTATTCTTGTTGTGATTCTTATTTTGTAGCGTCTTGGCTGATTATTTAGTTATGGGTAGCGAATTTCTTGTTCATTGGTTACTTTGCAATAGTGTTGCATGTGTGAATCTCTTTATTGTTCTAAGTAGTTTTGGAGTGTGTTACCTTTTCTGATTACTGTTACTTGATTTACTAGGATACCTATTAAGTGTGGTAGTATTAGTTCCCGCTATTGACTATTGTGTACTAAAATTTGGGCATCCCTCTTTGTTATCTTTCTTCCCTTTTTCCTTTCTTCTCTTTGTTTCATAGTGTTTGTGATTGGCGAGGGTAGACTAGGGGCATGTCATAGGTTAGGGTTGGGGTCAGGAATTATTGTGTCTGGGTCGGGGTTTGGGGGGTTGGGTTTGGGTTGGGTCTAAGATTGAGTTTGGGGTTAGGGGATAGAGGTAGTACGGTTAGACGGGATAAGAGAACTTCTAGGTTTCGAGTTGTGTCTTGGAACATTAGTACTTTGTAGGGTAAGGCTATAAAGCTGGTGAAGATTATTAAAAAGAGGAGGGTTAGTATAGCGTGTGTCCAGGAAACTAAATGGGTAG
>NW_025884316.1:0-4419 GCF_002878395.1 Capsicum annuum
TTTAAATTTGTATTTTTTTCAAGTTAGATATTTCAGCTTTGCAAGTGCTCAGATAGACCCTTTAACTTAGTTATAATATGTCTCGTGAATTCTTTAAGCTGGCGTGACAACTTATGTGTTGTTTAATCAAGTTAGAAAAAGTAAATGACATTTTTTTAAGTAATTAGATTTTATGATGTATTTTTTAATTTCATTAAAATTTTAACGCATTATTCAAGTGGATTCCGCATTTTACTTACTCCATCTGTTTCAAAAGAAGTAATATTTTCACTTTAGCATTTTGTTTTATAGTAAGTATTTCTCAAAATCAAGAGGACATTTATTATTTTCTTCCTGTTATCCTTGTTCTTTAAATTGATGCAATTTACTAATTGTTCCAATTATATAGTTATAATTTATATTAATGAATTACATCTTCTTAATAGTGCTCTATTCTGAAAGAACATCTACTAATAAATAAAGGCGACTTAGTAAATGACACATCCTATTTACTTCCTTCATTTCTTTTTAATTGCACCCCTTATTTTTTTGAGTCAATTTAACTAAATTTCAAAGCTAAATTAAATTAGACTAATTTAATTTTCTTAAATTAAAAGTTAGATATTCAATACTTACATGAAAATTACTATAAATTACAATTTTCTTTTTTTGTCAATTTGAGTAAGGAATACATTTTAAAATATTAATCAAAGTTTGTATTATTTGAGTCTAAAAAAAAAAAGGAGCAATTAAAAAGAAATGGAGGAAGTACTATTTTTCTTAACATACGTGAAAAGAGCTAAAATGACACTTATTTTGGAATAGAAAAAGTTTTTTTTTTTTCAAAACATTTGATCAAGAGTAAGTCAGTAAAAATACTACTTACTTCCTAGAAGCGTGTAGATTTCTTAAGAATTGTGTCTATACTAAAAACATCACTCATTTTAAAATGAAGAAAATATCTTTTAGAAAACTATAGGACTCTATTAAACTAAGATACCCAAAAAACGAATGAACCAATACACTCAGGGGTGAAGCCACCATTTATCTAGGGGTTCATTCGAATCCTCTTCGACGAAAACCTATATTATATTTGCATGATTAAAAAATATTTTTTATCTATATATAGACAATGTTGAATCCTCTTCGACTAGTTCGTATATGTGTTTTTGAAGTCCTCAATACAAATTCTGGCCACTAAATACCATTCCATGTTTACAATATCAATGACAAATGTTATTACAAGAAAATTTATACACACTACTGTTCATAGGGTCATGATATGCAAATATTGATCAGATATGATTAACAAGACAATTTATGTACAAATATTAAAACAGTAAATTAAAATATTGAAACTCAATTACATGACTCTTAGGACAAAAAAATATGACCATCAAGAACTACTCATACATACATCACAACTTTCTCTACACATTGGACAAGTTTT
The DNA here is from genome assembly GCF_002878395.1 of Capsicum annuum. Lineage (NCBI taxonomy): Eukaryota > Viridiplantae > Streptophyta > Magnoliopsida > Solanales > Solanaceae > Capsicum > Capsicum annuum. The sequence continues at coordinate 1,430 of NW_025884316.1, forward strand.
GTTCTCCGATGGCCATGTAAATATGCAGTTTCTATGAACTACTAGAGGAGGAGGATGACCCGTGTCAGCACGGGCCCAACATTAAGATATTTATTTATCTTTTCAATCTTGATATATTTAAATAAATTTTTTTAATAAAAAGATTGCATATGTTTTCTAGGATTCATCCGTAATCTAACATGAGTTCAACATATGTTATTTTAATATGTATTTAGATAATTTAAGTTATTAACTATTGTAATTTATAATATTTTTTATGTAATTTTTAAATTAATATACGTTACTTTTCTTGTCCAAATTTTTATGGTATTGATAGTCAATTAAATTTTAAAAATAATTTAAGTTTTAAATTGTAGTGATTTATAATACTTTTCCTCTATTCCAATTTTAGTGACACTAATATAATTATAAGAGTCGACCAAATATTTTATATCTTTTAAATTTTTTAAGTTGTTAATTATTGTGATTTATAGTATTTTTCATGTAATTTATTTGAAATATATAACATATTAAATTGTTTTTAGATATTTTAAGTTGCTAACTATTATAATTAGGAATACTTTTTATGTAACTTTTTAATAATATATGCTACTCTCCTTGTCCAGGGTTTTGTGTCAACGATAGCCAATTATATTTTTTTAAATAATTTAAATTTTTTATCATTGTGATTTATAATATTTTTTCTATTTCAACTTATGTGATACAATGCTTAAATGGCCATAATAATTAATTAGGGTGATATAGTAAAATGTAATTATTATTATTATTATTATTTATTATTTTTATTATGTGTATGTGTTGATTCAACAAGAATTTGGAAACATTTAGAAATGTGTTGAATGTTACAAATGTTAATAATCCATTTGGTGCTTCTTGATTTCTCTACATTTATCTCTTGTGTGTTTTTACTCTTTTACCCTTTGAGTATATGTAGTAATTTTTTTTTTAAATATCATGAAAAAAAATTTTCACAGTATATATATATATAGTAAAATCGTGGATTCAATTTTATTAATTTTTCAATACATAAGTGACTTATAATAATTAATTGCGGGTGATACATTAAAATCACGATTGAAGCAACAGAAATCAGCCAATTTTTAATTTTTTTTGTTAATTATTATTATTATTATTATTTACAGTACTTTTTATTTCATTTTAAAACAATATTTGTTGCTTTATATCTTTTCCTGTCCTATCCCAATTTATGTGGCACTAATATAATTTTGATAGTCAATCAAATAGTTTATGTTGACATATCATTTTGTTATTCTTATTTTTCTAATACAGAAATGACTTATAATAAGGAGTGATGTAGTAAAATCATAGTTTGAATGATGAAAATTTAATTTAAAACATTAAGAGTTAATTTCACATTTTATGTCTATTTTATTTTTCATTAAATATTATTTTTTTTCTTAATACCTAGATGACTCATAATAATTAATTAAAAGCGATTGATTATGTTATTAATATAAAAATTAATATCATATTCAATAGTAATCATCGATAATTCATCGAAATAGTATATTAATTAAATACGGGATGCTGTATTCGCATATGCAAAATCTGATATTATTAAACTTTATTGGATAGTGCATTATATTTATCTTTCACAATAATAAAATTTTACTATATATTTTTCTTTATTTCTTTTTAACTTGATACATATTGACCCAACACAAATTCTAAGAAAATATTCATCAGAAAATTATTTTATTAAATTAAATTTATTAATTTTGTACTTTAAAAATTTAAAGTTAAGTTTAAATATTAGTATTTCTATATAAGAAAAAATAATTTTAAAATTTAAATTTAGTAAAATAAATAAATAAAAAGATTAATTTTCTATATAAAAGTCAATTAAAATAATAAAATTGATTTACTTTAAATATTTAATTATAATTAATTAAGATAATTTTTTATTTTGTCATGATTTATGGTGCACCGATAAAATTTTGAGAGTTGAATTGAACTTTTATCTATTTTTTAAAAATTATTTTAACTTGCTAATTATTGTGATTTATAATAATTTTTACATAATTATCAAATAATATATTTAATCCTTGTGTCTCAATTTATGTGGCTTCAATACAATTTTGAGAATCAACTAAAATTTTTATATATCTTTTAAATATTTTAAGTTCTTAATTATTATGATTTGTAGTACTTTTTCTTTTATCTCAATTTATTTGACATTGATAAAATAATGAGAGTCAATAAAATTTTTATATGTCTTTTAAATATTTTAAGTTGTTAATTATTGTGATACGTGGTAACAATTTAGTTTTAAACATGATAGCCAATTAAATAATAAATTTTTTTTACTTCCAATATGTAGTTATATTTAATTAATATAAATAAATAAAATATATTAAATATTTAAATTATTATGATGAAACAATGAAATTATTATATATTAGAATATGATATGTAATTAAGTAGGAGTGGAGAGGTTTTTTGGTAATTACATGAGAGGTGATCAAAACCGCCTCTTCTATATAATAGAAATATGTGAATATGGAGTAATCATCGCAACTGACTTCTCTTCAAAAATCTAATAAAGTTCAAGATTCAAAATTTATTAGAATGGGGAGTTATCAAGATTCAAAATTTCACAAAAACAAACTCAAAATAAGCAAAAAGGGGTTGTTTGGGAGTTATCAAGATTCAAACTTTTACAAAAAACAAACTCAAAATTTAGTTAAAAGGGGTTGGTGGGGAGTTATCAAGATAAGATTTTGAGGGTTTACCTTGAAGATGAAGCAAAAAATGAGAAAAGGGGAAGCTTTTTTAAGTTTTTGTGAGAAGATAATTAAATTTGAGAATTTCAACTAGTGGTGTCTTTTAGAAAACACAAGTAGACTAGTTGCAACATTCCTTAAAGCTTTTGTCTTGTTGGTAGTAATATCTAGTGGGCTAGAGTTTGACCTTAGTAACAGTTATTACAAGCCACAATCTTTCTATGAAAGATAGTTCCTACACTATCT
>NW_025884317.1:0-3018 GCF_002878395.1 Capsicum annuum
TTGGGAGTCGACGTGTGATAAAGTGTTTCAAGTGAATGATATATCGGAGGACAAGAAGAGTTGTTATGCTATAGCTCACTTTGAAGGCTATGCTAACACATGGTGAGAATATGTCAAACGGTTTGGTAATGAGTTGATTGATGGACAACCACCACCATGGTTTCGGTTGAGGTATCTATGAGACAACAGTATCTTCTCGAAAGTTATCGTCATGAGTTGCTTGCTAGGTTGTACAATTTGCGACAAGGGAGTCGAAGTGTGATGGCATATTATGATGAGTTTCAACAACTCATGTTGAAGCTTGATCATCGTGGAGAACAAATTGGCCATGACATCATTCGGTTCAAGTGTGGGTTGAACAAAGAGATCTCCACTCATTTGACGCTTCACAAGTTTGATACCGTTGAAGGAATTTTCCAAGCGGCTCTTGAGATTGAAAGGGAGCTTAAAGAGAGGTCGTCGTTCAAGGCAAAGGGACCATCAACCTCGGGTTGGTCGAGGAGCAAAGATATGGTTCAACCATCTTCGGGTTGGCCCAAAAACAAGGACCAACCCGCCACTATAAGGCTGCCCGAGCCTAAAACAGTCCACAAATTTCCTCCTCGACAAGAAGCTCACAAGTATCCTAATCCTAAAGGGTTCTAATGTTTCAAGTGCCAAGGTTGGGGACATAAAGCCAATGAATGTCCAAATCGACACAATGTGATCCTAAGGAAAGAGATATTGTATTACCTTGGTGAGGAAGTGGGTCTTGAAAAAAAGAGAATGAGGCCGAGCCTCAAGATGGAGAGGAACCCGAAAGTGAGCCACATAATGATGATGATGATGATTGTGAGGATGCTTATCCACAAGAAGGGGAGTGCGTGGTTCCAAATTTTGTAGTGAGGCGTGCCATGATTAGTAAGGCGATAGATGATCCTACCCAACGGGAGAATCTATTCCATGCTAAATGCCTTGTGAAGGGAAGTGTGTGCACTTTGGTGATAGATAGTGGTAGTTGTGCAAATGTTGTTAGTGTTGCTATGATGGACTTCTTGAAATTGCCAACTACACTTCATACTAGCCCTTACAAGTTGCAATGGTTGAATGAATGTGGCGAATTGAAAGTCATGAGGCAATGTGTGATACGGTTTAAGGTGGGAAACTACCACGACAAAGTGCTTTGTGACGTAATACCAATGCAAGCGTGTCACTTGTTGTTAGGTAGACCTTGGCAATATGATAGGTCTACCAAACATGATGGGAGGTCTAATCGATATACACTTGAGAAGGATGGATGAAAGGTCACACTTCATCCACTTTTGCGTTCACAAGTGAACGAGTTGCATCAAAGGATGAGAGAATTGAAAGAAAAAGGGAAGAAATACAAAAATGAAGAAAAAGAGGGGGAACCCGTAGGTGGGGTAGTGGGGATATCCGGGGCTGCCTCAACATCAAAGGGAAAAGAAAACATGGTGATGTTGGTTAGAAAGAAGGAGCTCTTCGTGGATCATGATGATGAGACACCCATGCTTCTTTTGGCACATTGTTTTAACACTAACCCCACTAATTCTTCTATTTCTCCTTTGATTTCTTGTGTGTTGCAGGATTATGAAGATGTTTTTCCCAAAGAACTTCCACAAGGGATGCCCCCGCTTCGGGGAATTGAGCACCAAATAGATTTTGTGCCGGGATCACAATTGCCCAACAGACCGGCTTATAGGAGCAACCCGATGGATACCAAGGAATTGCAATGCCAAGTTGAGGAACTCCTCAACAAAGGGTATATCAAAGAGAGTATGAGCCCTTGCGCGGTCCTAGTGCTACTAGTTGCGCGGTCCTAGTGCTACTAGTTCCCAAGAAAAACGGGACTTGGCGTATGTGCATTGATTACCGAGCCATCAACAAGATAACGGTAAAATATTGTCACCCTATTCCTAGGCTAGATGATATGCTTGATGAATTGAGTGGTTCGTGTTTGTTTTCTAAAATTGATTTGAGGAGTGGCGCCTTCAAGACCAAATTCGGTCTCTATGAATGGATGGTTATGCCATTCGGCGTAACAAATGCTCCAAGTACTTTCATGAGGCTAATGAATCATGTGATGAAATCTTTTATCGGAAAGTTTGTTGTTGTCTACTTTGATGATGTGTTGGTGTATAGTAGGTCCTTAGATGAGCATATAAAACATTTACAATATGTGTTTGATGTCCTTCGAAAGGAGAAGTTATATGCTAATTTAGAAAAGTGTTCTTTTGGTGTCCAAGAAGTTGTATTTCTCAGTTTTGTGGTGAGCTCAAGAGGGGCCGAAGTAGATGAATCTAAGATTGGCGCTATCAAAAATTGGCCAACTCCCAAAACCATAGGTGAAGTGAGAAGCTTCCACGGGTTGGCTAGTTTTTATAGACGTTTTGTCAAAGGATTTAGCACCATTGCCGCCCCCTTGACCGAAGTGATTAAAAAGGATCGGCCTTTCAAGTGGGGAGATGAACAAGCTAAGGCCTTCAAGGACTTGAAAGCTATGCTCATCTCGGCTCCTTTGTTACAATTGCCGAATTTTGACAAGACTTTTGAGGTTGAATGTGATGCTAGCAAAGTTGGTATAGGCGCGGTTTTAATGAAATAATTCAACCTATTGCCTACTTTAGCGAAAAGCTCAAAGGAGCAACTCTAAACTACTCTACGTACGATTTAGAGTTGTATGCCTTGATTAGAGCCTTGGCCACTAGGCAACATTATTTATGGCCTAAAGAATTCGTGATCCGAATGGACCATGAGTCCTTGAAGCATCTTCGGGCACAAGATAAGCTTAACAAACGGCATGCCAAGTGGATTAAGTTTCTTGAAAATTTCCCTTATGTTATTCATTACAAAAAGGGTAAGGACAATGTGGTTGCCGATGCTTTGTCTCGAAAACACGTTCTTGTGTCTACTTTGTCTTCAAAATTGATGGGTTTTGAGTTCTTAAAGGAATTGTATCCCGAGGACCCTCACTTTGCTCCTATCTATAGGGAATGCGAAGAATGGGGTAGGGATAAG
>NW_025884318.1:0-2791 GCF_002878395.1 Capsicum annuum
GGCTGCTGTTGTGTTTGCTTTGAAAATCTGGAGACACTATTTGTATGGTATCCATGTTGATGTTTTCACTGATCATAAGAGTCTGCAGTATGTGTTTACCCAGAGAGAATTGAATCTTAGGCAGAGACGATGGTTAGAATTGTTAAAGGACTATGATATGAGTGTGCTGTACCATCCGAGCAAGGCCAATATTGTGGTGGATGCCCTAAGTAGAGTGTCCATGGATAGTGTTTCGCATGTGGTAGAAGGTAAGAAAGAGTTGGCTCATAATGTACATCATTTGGCTAGATTGGGAATTAGGTTGTTTGACTCTGCTGAAGGTAGTATAGGGGTTCAGAGTAGTTCCGAATCCTTCTTGGTTTCGATAGTGAAGGAAAAGCAATACTTAGATGCTAGTTTGGTCAGACTGAAGGAGTCAGTGAAGGACCAAAAAGTAGAGGTTTTCTCCCAAGGGGGAGATGGTGTGTTGAGATTGCAGGGTAGATTGTGTGTCCCGAATGTTGATGATTTGAGACAGAGGATTATGGTTGAAGCGCACGGGGCACGATGTTCTATTCATCCTGGTGCCACCAAGATGTACCGAGACTTGCGGGAAATCTATTGGTGGAGTGGCATGAAGAAAGATATAGCAGCGTTTGTAGCTAAGTGTGCAATATGCCAACAGGTTAAGGTTGAACACCAAAGACCTGGTGGTATGATGCAAGAGTTTAGTATTCCCACCTGGAAGTGGGAAGAGATAAATATGGACTTTGTGATTAGTTTACCTCCTTTCCGACGCCATCATGATTCTATTTGGGTTGTGGTTGATAGGTTGACTAAGTCTGCTCATTTCTTGCCTGTTCATACTTTATATACTGCTGAGGATTACGCTAGATTGTATATCTGAGAGCTAGTCAGACTGCATGGAGTTCCCTTGTCTATCATTTCGGATAGGGGTACTCAGTTCACTTCACAATTTTGGAAAGTTTTTCAGAAGGGTCTTGGTACCCAAGTGCTTTTGAGTACTGCTTTTCATCCGCAGACCGATGGTCAGGCTGAGTGGACCATCCAGACCTTAGAGGATATGTTGAGAGCTTGTGCACTTGACTTTAAGGGAAGTTGGGATGATCACTTACCGTTGATAGAGTTTGCTTACAATAACGGTTTCCACTCTAGTATTGGCATGACTCCATTTGAAGCCTTATATAGGAGGAAGTATAGATCACCTATAGGTTGGTTTGAGGTGGGTGAAGCGGCTGTGAGTGGTCCTGATTCGGTATTTGAGGCTATGAAAAAAGTTAAGTTGATTAGGGAAAGGTTAAAAACTACGCAGAGTCGTCAGAAGTCATATGCGGATGTTAGAAGGAGAGACCTTGAGTTTGAAGTTGGTGACCTAGTATATCTAAAAATTTCACCCATGAGGGAGGTGAAGAGATTCAGAAAGAAGGGGAAGCTTAGTCCCCGTTATGTTGGTCCTTGCAAAATTCTTAGCCGTGTTGGTAAGGTAGCTTATGAAGTCGAGTTGCCTTCCGAGTTGTCCCCTGTTCATCCAATATTCTATGTCTCCATGCTTAGAAAGCATATTAGCGATGTTGTGGTAGTGGATTCCTCTGTGAGTTCTGACATTCAAGAAAATCTTCTTTTGATGAGATTCTTGTTGAGATTCTTGATTTCAGTGTCCGAAGACTAAGGAACAAAGAAGTTCCCTTGGTCAAGGTGTTGTGGCGAAACCAATCTGTTGAGGCTGCAACTTGGGAAGCTGAGGCGGATATGAGATCCAAGTACCCGCACCTATTTTCCACGAACTCCGATCAATCCGAAGGTACCATTCTTTCCTAAATCATGCACTTTTGATAAAAGTTGCAGCAGCTCAGCTGTCATTTATTATGTGTTCAGCTGTAGTTTCTTGAATTTATGCATTCTATGTTGCATTCAGAGTGAGAAACAATGTGGTGATGAGTCTAACGAATGGTTTCAGTTGTATGCTCTATTCCCTATCTAATCTTGGCATGTCTAACGTCATTCGAGGACGAATGTTTCTAAGGGGGGATGATGTAATACCCCGGGAAATTTTTTGTTGAAATTTTGTGCATAAACGTGTTGGGTTATATATTCTAGAATGAATTATAAATTTTTCGTGCGAAATATCTTAGATTATGATCCACCATTGTGTAGAGTATCAAATAAGATTTCTAACGATATGTGGATCATCCAAAACGGACACCCGAGCGACGATTTATGAACATTCCGATCGAACCGTGAATAGTAGTGAACAGTAAAACGTGCAGGAAAAAGTACTGAGGCCTGGCGTATTTTTTCTCCAACTTTAAATGATCATAAGTACTTGTACATAATGATCTGCGTGATCTACTATATATCAACGGAAGGCTCTGTGAGTCCTCTTTCCAATGAAATTGGTTTCATCCAATTTTTCTATCGAAGCAAAAAGTTATGGTCGATCTACTTCAGCCTATCAAAAGTGAATTTTTGGGTCAACTTCAAACGATCATAACTCCTCTTACAAAATGATCTGGGTGAGATACTATATATCAACGGAAATATATTAGAGTACTTTTTCTAATGAAATTGGTTTCATCCTTTTGAATATCGGAGTAAAACGTTATGGTTGATCTACTTCAGACTATCAAAACAGTCTACCAAAGGACAGATTCGAGATTTTTTTTTATTTTTAGGGGCGTTTTGGTCATTCCCCCTCACCCAAAATTCGTCCAAACCCTATATCAAAACCTATTAGAAGCATTATATGTTATATTTCATCAAACTCTCTCAAAAAGAAAACCCTAAGCTCCTA
>NW_025884319.1:0-16267 GCF_002878395.1 Capsicum annuum
AGTGAAGAGACTTTAAAGGGGATTTTTTTTATTTTGAATGTGGTTTGGTAGGTGACTTCGTTGCTTGAAAATGGTTAAGTTTAGGGACTTTAAAGGGGATTTTCTTGTTTTGAATGTGGTTTGGTAGGTGACTTAGTTGGTTGTAAATGGTTAAGTCTAGGGACTTTGAAGGGGATTTTGTGTTTTGAATGTGGTTTTGTTTTGATACTTAGTTAGTTGAAAATGGTTAAGTGTAGGGACTTTAAAAGGGATTTTTTTGTTTTGAATGTGGTTTGGTAGGTGACTTAGTCACTTGAATATGGTTAAGTTTAGGAACTTTAAAGGAGATTTTTTTTTTGTTTTGAATGTGGTTTTATTTTTATACTTAGTTGGTTGAAAATGGTTAATTGTAGGGACTTTAAAAGAGATCTTTTGTTTTGAATGTGGTTTGGTAGGTGACTTAGTTTCTTGAAAATGGTTAAGTGTTAGGACTTTAAAGGGGATTTTTTAATTTTGAATGTGGTTTTGTAGGTGACTTAGTTGTTTGAAAATGGTTAAATTTTTATGACTTGATCTAATTAATTGAATCTGATTGATTGCATAGATGGAACCTGATTATAACTGGATATATCGACGGAACAATGATAATAGAATGGGTTTTAGGGAGAAATTTGTTGAAGGTGTACATGTCTAAATATTTGTTGAACATGCTAAGACACTTGATATGTGGACACGTTTTCAGGTTATTCTTTGTCCTTGTATTAGATGTGATGGTATAAATCTTGTAAGTGAAGAAGATGTAAAGGAACATCTTTATAGAAAGGGATTTCATGATGACTTTTTATGATTGCATGGTATTCATGGGGATGTTGCGCAAAATAACTTTGTTGTTGGAGAAAGTAGTAGGTCTACAGGGCATAATGAATATCAAGATACTAGGATAATAGAAATGGTGCACGATGCTTTTGGGATGAAATATGGGGTTGACTTTAGGAAAAATGTTGAAGATGTTCCTAATAGCGAAGCGGGCAATTTCTACAAAGAATTGCATGCTGCTAGTCATCCTTTGTTTGACGGGTGTTCGCACTTTCGTTTGTCTGTTGCTATTACATTATTAAGTATTAAATCTGACTGGAATATTTCTGAAAGAGGAATAGACTCAATGATAGACTTTATTAAAGAGTTAGTTGACCCCGGCTTGGTGGTTCCTGATTCTTTCTACAAGGCAGAAATATTGGTGTCAAAGTTAGGTCTCTCATTGGTTAGAATTGATTGTTGTTAAAATGGCTGCATGTTATACTTTAAGGAAGATGCTAACCTAGAGTTCTATAAGTTTTGTCAGCACTCTCGATATAAATGTGGTTGTACTAAAAATAAAATTGCTACTAAGGCGATGCATTATTTACCTCTTATACCAAGGTTGAAGAGGTTGTATGCTTCAAATAGCTCAACTTCTCATATGAGATGACACAGTGAAAATAGAAGGCCCACTGGTGTTATGTGTCATCCATCTGATGGAGAGGCTTGGAAGCATTTTGATATGACTTATCCAAATTTTGCAGCTGAGCCACAAAACATTTGATTGGGATTATGTGGGATGGGTTCTCTCCTTTTTCAGTTGGTGGTGCGCCATATTCATGTTGGCATGTATTTATCACTCCTTATAATCTTCCTCCTAAACTGTTGATGACTAGTCCCTATATATTTCTGAATTGTGTTATTCCTAGCCCGTGTAATTCAAAATGTGGAATAGATGTCTACTTGCAACCAACCTTTGATTGATGAACTTTAAATTTTATGGCATGAGGAGGTTGAAACTTGGGACATATCTCTTAAACAGAATTTCAATCTGCGGGCATATCTAATGTGGACTGTTAATGATTTTCCTGCTTATGGAATATTGTCTGGGTAGATGACAGCTAGAAAACTGGCTTGTCCATACTGCATGGAAAAAATAAAATCTTTTGACAACATTACTGCCAAATAATGTTTATGTCATGCATACTGAGAAGAACTATTTTGACAACTTGTTCAACATAGTTATGGATGTCACTGGCAAAATAAAGGATAATCCTAAGGCCAGATTTGACTTACTAGAATATCGCAACCGCAGAAATTACACTTACAGTAGGGGCCCAACGGCAATGTTCTTAATCCCAAGGCTAGTTTTACATTCAAGTTGGACCAAACACGTCAAATATGTGAGTGGGTTCAAAGTTTGAAGATGCCCGATGAATATGCCTCAAATTTGGGAATGAGGGTTGATATGACACAAGGAATCTTGCATGGAATGAAAAGCCATGATTGTCATGTTTTCATGGAACAATTACTTCCAATTGCTTTTATTGGTTTACCTGAAAACATATGGAAACCAATAGCAGAGATCAGTTTGTTCTTCAAAGACTTTTGTGCCACCACATTAAAAGAAAAGAATCTAGCGTGAATGGAAAGTAATATTGTTGTTATCACCAATAAGCTGGAGAAGATTTTCCCACCAGTTTTTTCGATGTGATGGAAAATCTTCCCATTCACCTTGTGCACGAAGCTCGGCTAGGCGGTCCAGTTCAAACTAGGTGGATGTATCCATTCGAACGGTAAGCATTTGCAACATATTTAAATTCATACATATCTTTTTTAAATATAGTAAACATCTAACCTTAAGATTGTATAGGGTAATTGGAAAATTAAAAAGGGGTCCCAAAAACAAACATAGGATTGAAGACTCTATAGTTGAGGCATATCTTGCGAAAGAAACTTCTCAATTTTGTTCATACTACTTTTGTGATGAAGTTGCTTGTTCAAGAAACCGACCGAATTGTCATCAGGACGATGTGAATGAGCGTCATTTGCATCCGATATCAATTTTCAATCAATCTGGTTATAAGGCTAAAAAGATCATACCCCGCCGGCTCACTCCCACGGAGCGCAAATCAGAAATTTTGTATGTCATGCTAAATTGCTCGGAAATTGAGCCCTTTCTGAAGTAAGGAGATTAAAATTTTAACATATCTTATTTTTTTACTCATTTCCTTAAAGAAACTGATTGTGTTTCCCATGTTGGATGTTTAGTTCATTTAAGACTCAATTTTACAAAAATCAAGTGTATGCATCCTTTGTAACATGGTTTAAAAATGAGGTTCGTAAGTGTATTAATATTTCAACAAAGTTTAAACATTTACACATTCCTCAACTAAAATATATATATGTATAATATTTTTAGGTATGCCATTCACCAAATGCAGCCGCATACGATCAACTCTTGAGAGATATTTCTTTGGGTCCAGTTGAAGCTAATGCAATGTCCCAATACAAAGTAAATGGGTTTAAATTTTCCACTGAACAACAATCAAAAACAAGAAAAATAAATAATAGTGATTTTTGGGTTAAGGGTGATGATGATGCTGATTACTTTGGCATCATACACGAGATCTTAGAACTGGAGTATGCTGGTTTTCCAATAAAAAATTATCCTCTTTTGATGTAAGTGGTTTGATCCAAGCACAAGATACACAAAAGTACATAGGGAGCATAACATCATTGAAGTGAAGCACAATATCTCGTATCTTATTTAAGATCCATTTGTTCTAGCACAAAATGCTAAACAAGTGTATTATGCCCCTTATCCATTGCGCAATGACAAGTCTGATTGGTGGGCTGTAATCAAAACAAAGCCTATAGGCCAGGTGGAAGTTGAGAATGTGCTGGAGACTGTGTATCAAAATGAAATACAGATTGATTACCAGCTAGTGGACATTGAATTAATGGACGGTTTGAATCACCCGAAAAATATATTTGAAGAAGTAAATATTGCGGAAGAAAAGACTGAGTTGGTAGGAGATGAGAAAACCTCCGAAGAGGGTGAATGATTTAATGGAGAGTCTTCAGAAGAGGAAGATTAGTTGTGTAGGTTGTATTTATTATGTATTTATGTATTTATGCTTTGTACTATATATTTACCTTTATGTTTCTTGTTTAAGATTGATATGTAATATACTGTTTAAGTTTGTTGTTTCCACTTTTCCATGATTTATATAGTAATAATTTTTTTTTTGTCTATATGTCATGTTGTTGGAGCGATTTGAAACGTGAATTAGTAACTTGAAATTATTTACTTGGAATGTTTTCTTATACATTCATTTTGTAGGAACTAACTACTTGTTAACTTAACATAATTTAGATATCAGGCAGAGGAAACAAAGGTAAAGGAAAAGTTGATACTACGAAACCAAAAAAGAATAGATAACCTCCTCTTTATAGACGACCGATAGGTATTCATATATTTGAGGGTCGGTTTGCTGACGCGACAGTAAGTCCCTCATATTCTAGGTCGTTCGAGGATTCGATACCTACTCCTACGCATGTGGGGAAACTACATGGGGCTACACCGACTCATTATGCTTCTATGATCGTGCCACAGCCAACACTGAACTATCGGACGACTTCTAGCCCTTCCAGACATCTACCATCATCGATACCCTCCTGCAGCAGTCACGCAGCTTCGCACAGTGATTTAGCTGGATCTATTGGGTTGTCAGATCTTTAGCTTGGAGGCACTCCATCTGGTGCTTCAGATTCGCCCACGCCAGTGCATCCACCACCACTTACTAGGCAGCCAGGAGACAGAGATAATTCTGGGAGGATTTATCTTGTTCCAGTTGCGAGAGGGTAAGATTTCTAAATATATTAATGTTGCTCATTTTTTCATTACTATATTATTATGCTCTATGAAATTACCGTTGGATCTTGTGTTGTAGATTTAGAATGGATTCTTGAGTTAGACAAAAGGCGCGAGTATGCATTACTCGGCATTTCAACGGCTACTGGACCAGCTGGCAAAAGGTTTCAGAAATTGACAGGGATAGAATGTTTGAAGAATTTAAGGTAAGGATTTAACTTATTGGCTACTTATTAGCACTTTGTTAGAACAAATTGAATATTATATTTTTGTTGTAGAAATTTTACTGGTGGGATGATGCAAATACATTTCTTATAAAGAAGAATTTTTTCAGAAGATGTAGAGCTAGATTTAACGATCTCTTGAATTATGCCCGAAATAAATTGGTAAAACCTAGGTGGATTCTTGAAGCTACATGGCAACTGTACCTTCGCCATTGGAGTAACGCAGAATACCAATTATTGAGTGAAAATGGAAAGAAAGCTCTGGCATCATCCAAGGGTGGCTCCCCACATATGACGAGTGCTAGAAGGACACTTGCTGTGAAGAAAAAAATGGTATGTAACTTTTACAGTTTTAATTGTTTGTTTCTATTTAAATTTTTTTATTATTTGAACATTGATAATTTTTTCATATGCAGGAAAAAGAAAAGGGTAGGGAAATATCAACTTACGAGTTATTCGAGTAGACTTATCTGAAAAAGAAAAAGAATCCGACTGATGGAGATGTTTGGGTTGAAGCTCGTGCAAAAGCTGTCCACGTAAGAAACAAATTTTGAATTTATGAATCTTTTTCTCAAAGTTGATATTATTCAATTAGAACTACTTTAATATTTTTTGACTTTTAGTATTAACTTTACTTTAAATATAGGACGAATATATGCGTCTTGTTGGTGAGTATCGTAGTAGTCAGCCTCCTGAAAGTCAGGGTGACCCAATACCACAACATGTACATGAGGAGTTATGGACAAAAGCTGCGGGTCCTGCAAATAGAGGCAATTTCTATGGATACCACACACTATTTTTTGGCGATAATGTTAGGTGTTCATCCGGCGTTGCATACTCTAGCTCTTCTGTTGATAGAGAAACCGTTGAAAGACTACAAAATACGGTTTCTCAACTCACTGAAGAGCTTGCTGAATAGAGAGAGAGGTTTGATGAACAGAGAGAGAGGTTATGTCTTTTATTTCACTTTGTTCCCAAAACATAACATCATCCGCCTCTCTCTCCAAAAATAGTCCCCTTGCCCTTTTCTCTCCCTAATCACTCAATATCAGTCGAAAAGAGTGTCAATCGGCAAATTTTGAATCTAAATTAGAGGTTAGATTTTATATCTCGTAATTTTAGTTGTTTCTCCTCTTTTAATTTCTTAATTTCTATGTTAGAAGTGACGTGTTAATGATATGTTTAGGGTTTTTTGCGCTATTTCAGTTAGGGTTCTTTGATTATTGTGTTAAAAAATTCCATAAATAGTTATTTACTCGAAATGGGAACTGTATTTTCTTTCTCAGAAATATTTTTTATGGGTTTTTTGATATTCTAATGTTGCATGTCTATGAATCTGAAATTTCTTCAATAAAATTTCTGATTGTGGTTTAATTTTCCGTGTTTTGCATACACTGATTATGTTAGGATTTTTGATTTTTTATTTGAAGTTTTATTTGTGGTTTTTTTGAGATTTTTTAATTTTTTCTGTTCGATTGTTGTGTTAAAACGGTGTGTTAGTGGTTATTTAATCGAAATGGGAATAATATTTTTCCTCTTAACTTCTATTTATGTTTTTTTTGTATCTTCTATTCCATGTTCATTAATCTCTAATTTCTTCAACAATTTTTTCATTTATGTGGTTTAGTTTTATCTCTTTTATGTACAGGTTTATGTAAGGTTGTACTTAGTGTGTTGCATGTTGAAAAAATTAGAAAACATAGAGCAGTTTGAGTCACTTTTGCTTACTGTTGTTCTGATTTTCCGTAAACAATAAAATGTAGTATGTTTCATGTTCCTTTGAAATTGTGTAATTGTCATAATCATTTTCTGTTTTGTTGTGTTGACTGTTTAGCCTTTATTCTTTTAAAGATTCCATTTGAGGGATCACATTTGGTATATGTTGTTGTTCTTTCTTAATCTGATTGTGATGTTATATTTTGGGTTTTCAGAGAGATCCACTAAGGATACCAGCAAGTGCCAGAAAGTGAGCTAGCATATATCTGGTACTATAACATTTTTCCTTTTAAATGATTTTCGATTAGTTTTTCATATATTTCTCTATTGCCGTTTGTGTTCTTCATTATTCGTGAAACTGTCTCTATTTTCTTTTACTTACCGATTGAGGATTTGCTTTAAATCCAATTTACTTTTGTGATGTAACTTTATGTTAAAGTTGTAGACTTTATTTGTTTATTTTTTCCAACAAAGTTGCAACTTATTTTTAGGTTTTGTTTAATGTTCAGATTTTTGGTATGTACTTTGCTAAAATTTGATGTTTTAATCTTGTTTTCGGGAGCTTTGCCTCATGCCTTATTATTGTAATGATAGAATTAATCTTTTTTGCTAACACTTATTAAGAAGGACAATGAATGATATGTTGTGTTTGTGATATGAACATATAAAAGAGGATGGAGTAATGCGTCATCCATTAGACTTTGAAGCTTGGAAGAACTTCAATGAAAGTCATCCTTTTTTTGCCGATGAATCAAGAAATATTAGGTTGGGGTTATGTACTGATGGTTTCCAACCATTCAGTCAGTCTGGGAGAAAATATTCATCATGGCTAATAATTGTCACTCCATACAATTTACCTTCAGGGATGTGCATGAAAGAAGTTTATATGTTCTTAACTGTCATTGTTCCTGAGCCAAATAATCCCAAACATAAAATTGATGTTTATCTGCAGCCTCTAATAAAGAAATTGACGTTGTTGTGGGAGACAGGTGTAGAAGCATTTGATATCTCCAAAAAACAAAATTTTCAATTAAGGGCAGCTTTGATGTGGACAATCAGTGACTTTCCAGCATATTCTATGTTATCAGGATGGAGTACGGGAGATAAGTTTGCTTGTCCTTATTGTATGGAGGAAACACAATCCTTTAGATTATAACATGATCGGAAATCATCATGGTTTGACTGTCACAGAATGTTCCTTGACCAATATCATCCATTTAGGAGAGATCGTAAAATTTTTCTTAAAGGTCGAATTGTCAAAAGATCACCACCACCCTATAGAACCAGAGAAGAGATATTGAATCAAATTTGTGATTTTGGAATAAGAAAAGTAACAGAGTTAGATGCAGAAGAAGTTAATCAACGAATATGTAGTTCTTGTAGATGGAAAAAGCGAACCATCTTTTGGGATTTACCTTATTAGAGATCTAACATGATTCGACATAACCTCAATGTCATGCATATTGAGAAAAACTTCTTTGATAATGTATTTAATACGGTCCTCAATATTTATAAGAAAACCAAAGACAATCCACAAGCTCATCTAAATATGGTCAATTACTGTGATCGACCTCAATTGGCAAAGGATGCTTCTGGAAAATAGCCCAAAGCTGTATATACAATAGGCAAGGAAGCAAGCACAATATTGTTTAATTGGGTGAAAGGCTTATAATTTCCAGATGGGTATATTTCAAATTTGGGTAGATGCCGAGACACACCTGGGAAAAGGTTATTTGGCATGAAGATTCATGATTGTCATGTGTTCATGCAACGATTGATGTCTATTTCTTTTTGTAAACTACTTCCAAATAATGTATGGCAGGCACTTACAGAATTGAGCTTATTCTTTAAAAATCTTACATCGACTACTCTCCGAGTGGATGAAATGGAGAGATTACAGCGAGATATTCCACAAATCTTGTGCAACTTAGAAATTATTTTTCCTCCTGGGTTCTTTTACTCAATGGAATATCTGCCTGTGCACCTTCCATATGAAGCAAAGATTGTTGAACCTGTACAATATCGATGGATGTATCCTTTTGAAAGGTAATGCAAAAATTCAAGTTTAACTTGTGAAAATAATGTTGTTATTTACTTTTCAAATATGATGGTTTATTCATTTTTCTATTTAGGTATCTTGGAAGTCTTAAAAGAATGATTGGTTATAAAGCAAGTGTTGAGGGTTCTATATGTGAAGCTTACTTGATGACAGAGTCAATGTTTTCTCATTATTTTGAACCATATGTCATGACACACAATCATAATGTGGATTGAAATGATGATGGTGGTATTGTGGAAGAAGTTGAAGGAAATTTATCAATATTCACCCATCCTGGACGATTATAGGGAGAATAACAAAAGAAGAATCTAAATCTTCAGGAAATCGACGCTGCCCAAACTTACATTTTGCTAAATTGTGAAGAGATTGAGCCATATGTGAGGTAACAAAGTTAGTTGTATAAACTTAATTTTATAAGCATATTCATAAATCATGACTTGAAATTGAAATTTTTTTTCTTTAAATGAAGTATGTTTGTGTAACGTTTGAAAGAAGAATTTCCAAATGTCTCTCAAGATCAAATAACTGAGAGCCCTGAAGAAAATTTCTCTATATGGTTCAAGCAATATGTAAGGCTTCAAAAATTAAGATCTTTTATACAATTATGCACTTAAATTAACTTATGAAATTGAACTAAATTTTATAATCTTCTAAATAGGTCCGGCTCAATCATATTGAGAATGAATTCCTATTTAGTCTTGCTCGTGGACCATTGATAGACGCTACATCTCATTCGGTGTATTTTGTTAATGGATACAAGTTTCATACGTATTTTCATGGTAGCGCAAGATCATCAATGAACAGTGGAGTTTGTATTTTAGATCCAACTTTTGGTGATTCCTACGGGCGGATAAAAGAGATTATAGAAGTGGAATACTTCGAAACACCTTTAAAGCAAACTATACTATTCAACTGTGAATGGTTTGACCCAACTATGGATGTTGGTGTTAAAAAGTATAATCAGTATAAATTGGTTGATATTAGCCATCATCATCGATATAAAAAATATGAACCTTTTATTCTGGAAATGCAAGCAACTCAAGTGTGTTATGTGTCTTATCCTAGCAAGAAAAAGGACAAGGATAATTGGATATCTGTATTGAAGATCAAACCTTAAAATATTGTTGAATTACCCGATGAGGAAATTGAGACAACTGCAGAACTAAATATTCTATTTCAAGTTGAAGAAGTTCAAGTCACTGATGATGGTTTATTAAAAGAACATCGTGACAACCAAGAGGATGCTACAGAAGAAGAGTATGAAACTGAGGAAACTGAGGAAGAGGAAGAGGAAGATTATGAAGAAGACACAGATAGAGATTAGTTCTTGATAAAAAATATGCTATTGTATCTTATTTTTATTTTGTGAGCAGCCATTTTTTCGAACTAGTATCATTTTTTTTGTCTCCTTGTTTACACAAAACTTGTTGGTTCAACTGGTTTTATGCTCTACTTCTCAATTTTTGACTCTTTCATTTCTCATTTATTTTTTTAGGCTAGAACTGTGCTTTTACATTTTCTAATACCTTATCTATATATTGTTGTTTGCTTCTCTTGGTATTATTAAGTTTGTATATTATTTCCACTTTAACTAATACAGTTTTTTTTATAGATATGGCTAGTGATCGAGGTCGCAGAAGCACAGGGCATGGAGGCAAGTATACAGTTAGGAGTAATAATGATGTTACTGCAAATGTACCTACTGTTCCCACTCCTGCTATTGTTACTTCTCAAGCTGATGTCATAGGTGGTCAAAATAATACAAATCAAGTTCAACCATTGACTCCTCAAATTAGATCAACGGTTCAAACTTCTGGTGATGGTATCAACTATACAACTCTTGAATTATCTCCGACTGCTCTAAATCAGATCAACAGAACAAGAGAAGGTACATCTACTCTAAGGAACCAAATAGGTGAGCGTCTTAACCAATCGACTTCATCCTTGAAAATGGCTGAACATAATCAACTTCTGGTCTGCTTTCTGTCTACACATATACATATGTTTTATTTTTTTCTGGTTGATGATCTGTTGTTGGTTCTTCATTTGAGAGTTCTTGTGGACAGAATTACAATGGGAGTATTCTGTAGTATTTTGGTGGTTCTGTTGGTAGCTCATGATCTGTTGGTGGTTCTTGTTGTGAGTATTTTGGTAATTCTATTGTTGGTTTATGTTCTGTTGTTGGTTCTTCATTTGGGAGGAGTTCTTATGGAAAGAATTACAATGGGAGTATTTTGTTGTATTTTGGTGGTTCTGTTGGTGATTCTTGATCTGTTGGTGGTTCTTGTTATGAATATTTTGGTGGTTCTTATTATGTTGGTGGTTCTTGATCTGTTCTTGGTTCTTGTTGTGAGTATTCCAATGTTACATGGGATTCTAGAATGACAGTGAAGTATGTTGCTGTGCGGTATTTTGTTGGATAGGATTTCAAAATTAGAATATTATATGATGTTGTGACTTTTTATGCAAAATTTGCATCTTCTTTCCACTTTAACAAGTATAATTTTTTTTAATAGATATGACTCGAGGAAGAGGTACAGGTCAAGGAATCATAGGGCGTGCGGGCAAGTCAGCAGCTAGGACTAATATGCCTGTTCGTACTGCAAACATGCCTACTATTCCCACTCCTACAGTTGCACCACAAACAGCTGGTGGCATAGGTGCTCCAACTTCTAATCATGGTAGTACGTCTCCTACTACAAATCATACCAACCCAACAACTATAGGTACGTCTTCACAAACCAACCAAGTAGGTGAGGACATATCTTGTAGCAACACAAATGGAGAAAGTAATTCTAGTCGGAGCCATGTGCGGACCCTTGTTACTATAACTTTTGCAGGGTTAGTTCATTTCTTGTCTATTATTATTATATATTATTTTTTTATTTATAGTAACCTCTAAATAATGTCTTCACATTGATACAGATTGCAACCTTCTAAAGCATGCTCCAATAGGATACACGAGTCTTTCAAAAGTGAACTTGATTACAATGGAGTCAATTGGAAAGGTGTCTCATGTGACATAAAAGATGACTATTTTGGGGAATTCAAGGTATACATCTTCATCATAATTGATTTTGTAAAGTGTACTCATTTTTATAAATACGATATTAATTGTTATCTTGGAAATTTATTTAAAAAACACTTCTATTGGGATTCTTCCATTACTGATACTGCAGTAAAGAAACACTGGCAGAGTAAAGCAGCAACTGTGTATAGAAATTTCATTGCTAAAATCAAAGAGAAAGGGATTAGGAAAGATTTTATACATGAAGATGTGTGAGAAAGCTGGCAGCGACTTTGGGAAGATCCAAAGAGTGTTGAAAAGTCCAAAATAAATGCACAGAATCGTCGTAGAGGCAAAGAAGTCGCTGCTGGAACTCACACGGGAGGATCTATCTCAATTGGAGAGTACCGAAAGAGACTTGTAAGTATATATTTCAAGTATTAAACTGTAATTTGTTGTGACATAGTCTAAACTTAGTTCAACATTATGCTATTGTTGCGTTTCTGTTTACTGTTTATCTCAAATGTTGATCACTTCTCACTGTTTGTCTCCTGTGTTGTATTTGGTATGTTATGTTCTGTTGTTGTCTTGTAACCTGAAAAACTACAATGTAAATTGTGCGTATATGTCGCAGAGTGGTATATTATTGATGATTTGTATATTTACATGTTCTTCGAGATGTATTGGGTAGAATCAAGAATTTATGATTTTGGAAATTACTTGTTTGTTTTATGTGATTGGTTTTCATCTTATATAACCCTCACACTGGAATATGACTGGAAATTTCCAAATGTTCATTATTAGCATATCTTCTCAGTAATTTTGATGCAATGAAATTCTGCAATCTCTTTTCAGTCATTGCTTAGTAAGAACAATGTAAATTGGATAACATAGTTCTGACCACGCGACAAATAATATTTACCTGATGACCAACTACGTTCCACTTGAATTATGGCTTTACAAACATTTCGGGCTTACATGAAATGTTCCAGTAGTTTTGTTCTAGTACAATGCTCAACACTTCTTTTTTACAGGCTGCTGAAATGGGTCGAGATCCGACACCAAGTGAGTTACATTTGCATGTTCACACACATGGTCATGATGGAAAATCTTTCATTGATGAACGTTCCCGAATCGTCCATGTAAGATTAAATCTTAATGTAGAAGTTTACTTAATTCTCATTTTTTAGTTTAAAGTACTTTTTGGTATCTAATCATTTGTAAGTACAATCCGTTATAATTTGACTTCCACTATTACAGGAAAGATTTGAAGAAATATTACGAGAAAAAACATTATCAGAATCTGTTATTGATCAATTTGAAGCATATTACCAAGCTGCCGGAGGAGAAAAGAAGCGAAGAGTATTTGGTCTTAGATCTGAAGCCAAAGGCTACTACGACCAAACTCGATGTATTTCTTGTGGAAGGACTTCATCATCAACTTCACATAAATCGGTACCAGCTACAGATTCGGATTTGGATGAGTTTGTGAAGCGATTGATTCCCGCACTTAAAAATCATTTTTTTCCTATTGTCATTGAAGAGGTACAGAAGTTGGTTTCTTCACGATCAGTTGTCACACCTCTGGCTACTCCTTTGGACGATCTTGATTCCTTAAATGATGATTGCAATGATCTTGATCAGTTGTGATACTTTTGACGATCAATGCATTGGTTTTTGATGGTCTATTTTGTTGAAACGTTTAAAATTATGCAACAAAAAATTACACTTGATGGATGTAGGTATTGAGGATGTTTTGGACATACTTATGTGTTTAGATGTCGCTATGTTTGGTATTGAGGATGTTTAGACTTTTTCTATCTATATATATGGGTTATTTTATATGCATGTTGGATATTATAAGAAGATTTTGCTATCTATATATATGTGGTTTTTTTATATGAATATTGGGTATTGTAAGAATTTTATAATATTCTATTAATATTCAAAATACAAATAAAATGATATTGAAAGAAAATTAATGACGACAGATTTAGCGACAAAATTACTCATTGCCAAACTAAAACATTTGCAACGGGTTGAGGAAAATATTTTTTGTCATAAAAATTGAGAATTTTTAGCGACGGACTAGCAATGAAATATTTGGTCAGGAAATAATCAAAATAACGAAATACAACATGAAATTAGTAACGACACTTATAGATATAACAACGAATATATTCGTTGCTAAAATATAGCAACGGATATAGGATGTCCCTATTCCGTTGCAAATCTAGCAACGGAAAAATGGTTAGCAATGCGTAATATAGCAACGAATAATATTTTGTCGCTGATCCGTCGCTAAATGGATTTAGCGATGGATTTCTATTGATTAGCAATGTTATCGATCTCTTGCTAAACGCGTTTTTTTGTAGTGTTAGAGGACTTTCACATAAAATTGTAGAACAAACCTCAGTGAGGACGATGAGTCCTGTCACAACCCTTTTTCGCTCGAGGGGCTCGAGGTCTAAGGGTTTTTCCCATTAAAGTGACGGTATTGAATAGGGATTAATTGATTTACAGAGTCGCCACTTGGAATTGAGTTATGGTGTTCCAAGTCACTTTTTTGAATCCCTAATCAAAAGAAAATGACTCTTTGATGGTCTGCGAAAACAGAAGACCGGGTAAGGAATTCTGTTGACCGAGGGGAAGGTGTGAGGCACCCCTCGAGTCCCGTTGTTCTATCACGGTCGCTTTTATTAACTTATCTTTTCTTAAATTATTTTAATAAATTATGTTAAGGCCTAAATTCGCTCATTTTAAAATATATCAAAACCATTTAAAACCTTTGTATTGAATTTTGAAAATTAATTTGGAAAAATATTTTGTCAAGATGCATTATTGCATCCTTGAATTTTAATACATCTCAGAAAGATGTGTACGCCACATTCTTAATCAAGATAAATGTATTGAACGTGCCTAAAATTTGTTTAATGTTAAAAATATTGATTTAATTTTTTTTTTTTTTTTTAAATTAATAACAATTTTTTTATTTAAAATACTATTTAATTTTATTTGTTTTTTTAAATAAAAAATTTTCAAGGTAATTAATTAATTCAACAAATAGTTAAGTTTTATTGATAATAATGAAATATAAATAAAATAAGAATAAATAATAATAATAATAATAATAATAATAATAATAATAATAATATAAATACAAAAAGTAAACCTTGATTGGTCAAATACTTTAAATTAAATTTAAATAATTACTAAATAATCTTAAAACTAACATCACGTGAACTACACACATAAAAATTGTATGAAATTTATTTGCCTAGCCATCTGACTTAATCAAAACTAAATTTTCTTTCTTTAAAAAAAAATATTAATCACAAATTTAGCTAACAAAAAACCTTGACATAATATATAAATGGAAAATACAAAGCAAAATAAAATTTCTCCTTTATTTTTCCTTTTTTAAAAAAAATAAAAAAATAAAATAAAAATAAATCTTTAATAAACTGAAAAATGCAAAAGTATGTTCATTGGCAATGAGGTGATGAGAGAAGGGATGGGGAGGTCTGCTATGACGAATTTTGGCCGGTGGAGTAGCGATTTTGGACAGGTTGGGAATTTGTTATTGTCATCGAAGAACGGTGGTGGTTTTTGCCAAAAAAAATATCAAACAGTATCTGGCCATTTTTCGATGGCTAATTTGACAACAGAACAATAACAACAATGAATAGGCAGTTCCAGTGAATTTTTAGCGAAAAATTCACCGGAAATAATTAAGGAACATCTATATATTTCTTCCGATTTCTCATCCATATATTGTAGTATGTGTAGTATTATGCAGGTGAATTGTGTTCTCTCTGAGTGTGTAATTGATGATCGAAAATATGGATGCTGCTACATCTGTAAGTATAAATTATCGTGTGAACATTTTTACTCCGCTTTTGTCACATACAGATGAAAAAATATATACTTCACTGCATATTATAAATTTTCTTTTCAATGTTAACAATACCCAGATACAACAATACAATAAACTCACATAACAATTCATGGTATCACTAAAACAATCATTATGATTCAATTTACAACAATTTATAAAAATAAAAATACAAGATTGAATAAAACCTCTGATGAAACAAGAAATCGTCACCGGAACCTTCAACTTTCTTCTTTTCTCTCTTTTGTCTGATGTTTTCTCTCTTCTTTGATTTTTCACTCTTTTTTTTTCTTTGTATCTGATATTTTTTCTGTCTGTTTTTTTGTCAGTGTCTAATCATAGGATCATGTATGTACTCCTTCTCTGAAGGGGAAAAATCCTTTTTAACATGGACTCTTGGGAGGGAACAGTTTTTTTTTTCTTTTTAAATTTAGGGGGAGTAGTTTTTAGGCAGATAAAGGGGAGGGAGTTTTTTTTTTTTTAATTCAAATTTTATATTTATATATATATATATATATATATATATATTATTATATAAAATAATAATAACAAAATGATAATAATAATAATTATAATAACAATTAATTAATTTTATGTTTAAGAAAAATACAATAAAATTTACAAATAGTCAAAATAAATACAACAATACAAAAATAGTTAATTTAATTAAAATTTAGAAAACAAAATATATATTTTATTTTATTATTATTTT